>NC_063338.1:90597565-90608007 GCF_021869965.1 Rhincodon typus | reverse complement strand
TCAACCATTACCATTAAGCCAGGGGATCAACCCTGGTTCAATGGAGAGTGCAGGAGGGTATGCCAGGAGCAGCAGCAGGCATACCTGAAGATGAGGTGTCAATCTGGTGAAGCCACCAAACAGGACTACTTGCACACCAAACAGCAAAAGCAGCAAGTGACAGGCTGAGCTAAGCAATCCCACAACCAATGGATCAGATCTAAGCTGCCACACCCAGTTGTGAATGGTGGTGGATAATTAAACACCTCAGTGGAGGAGGAGGATCCACAAATATCTTCATCCTCAACCATGGATGAGCCCAGCACATCAGTGCAAAAGGTAAGGCTGAAGCTTTTGCAACATTCTTCAGCCAGAACTGCTGAGTGGATGATCCACATCAGCCTCGTCCAGTGGTCCCAGCATTACAGACACTAGTCTTCCGCCAATTTGAATCACTCCACGTGATATCAAGAAACGGTTGGAGATACTGGATATTGCAAAAGCTACGCACCCAGACAACAATCTGGCAATAGTACTGAAGACATGAGCTCCAGAACTTGCCACTCACTTACCCAAGCTGTTCCAGTACAGTTACAACAAAGGCATGTACCCGACAATGTGGAAAATTGCCCAAGTATGTTCTGTACATAAAAAGTGGGACAAATCCAACCTGGTCAATAACCAGCCCATCAGTCTACTGTCGATCATCAGTAAAGTGATGGAAGGTGTCATCAACAGTGTTATCAAGCAGCACCTGCTCAGCAATAACCTGCTCAGTGTAGCCCAGTTTGGGTTCCGCCAGGGCCACTCAGTTCTTTACCTCAATACAGCCTTGGTTCAAACCTGGACAAAAGAGCTGAATTCCAGAGGTGAGGTGAGAGTCACAGACCTTGACATGAAGGCTGCATTCGACCAATTGTGGCATCACGGAGCCCTAGCAAAATTGGAATCAATGGGTATCAAGGGGAAAACTCTCTGTGTGAGAGTCATACCTGACCCATAGGAAGATGGTCATGGTTGTTGGAGGTCAGTCATCTCATCTCCAGGGCAAATCAGCAGGAGTTCCTCAGGGTAGTGTCCTCACCCAGCCATCTTCAGCTGCTTCATCAATGACCTTCCCTCCATCATAAGGTCAGGAGTGGGGATGTTCGCTGATGATTGCGCAATGTTTAGCGCCATTTGCGACTCCTCAGATACTGAAGCGGTCTGTGTCCAAACGCAATAACATCTGGACAATATGCAGGCTTGGCCTGACAAATGGCAAGTAACATTCATGGCACACAAATGCCAGATTATGACCATCACCAACAAGAGAAAATCTAACCACTGCCCCTTGACATTCTCTGAATCCCCCACTATCACATCTTGGGAGTTATCATTGATCGAAACTTAATGGACTCACCACATAAATGTAGTGGCTACAACAGCAGGTCAGAGGCTCGGAATACTGCGGCGAGTAACTCACCTCCTGACTCCCCAAAGTCTTTACACCATCAACAAAGCACAAGTCAGGAGTGTGATGGAATACTCATTACTTGTCTGGATGAGTGCAGCCCCAACAACACTCAAGAAGCTTGAGACCATCTAGGACAAAGCAGCCCGCTTGACTGGCACTGCATCCACAAGCATCCACTCCCTCCACCACTGAAGCTCAGTAGCAGCAATGTGTTCTAACCACAAAATGCACTAAGAAATTCACTAAAGATCCTCAGACAGCACCTTCCAAACCCACAACCACCTCCACTTAGAAGGACAAGGGCAGCAGATATGTGGGAACACCACCACCTTTAAGTTCCCCTCTAAGCCACTCACCATCCTGAATTGGAAATACATCGCCATTCCTTCACTATTGCTGGGTCAAAATCCTGGAATTCCCTTTCTAATGATTTTGCAGGTCAACCCACAGCAGGAGGACTGTAGTGGTTCAAGAAGGGAGCTCATCACCACCTTCTCAAGGGCAACTAGGGATGGGCAATAAATGCTGCCGCGATGCCCATATCCCACAAAATGAATAAACAAAATAAAACTCATCAGGGCAAATGCAGTAATGCCAAATTTCTGACAATCATGCCAATTTATACTATTCCAGGAAAGAATGCTAATGGAAACCGAAAGAACTGCAGATGCTGTAAATCAGGAACAAAACAGAAGTTGCTGGAAAAGCTCAGCAGATCTGGCAGCATCTGTGAAGAAAAAAATCACAGTTAACGTTTTGCGTCCAGTGATTCTTCCTCAGAAAGTTATAAGGAAGAGTCACCGGACCCAAAACATTAACTCTGATTTTTTATTTCTCCACAGATGCTGCCAGACCTGAAGAATGCTAATGGCTTGGCGCTGAGTGGCCAAGGCATTGCCATGGAAAAAGCAGTGGAGAACTATAGGTTTCCAAACTCCTTTACAGTTCCATAAGATATAGGAGAAGGAGGCCATTCAGCACATCAAGTTGACTCTGCCATTCAATGAGATCATAGTCAATCTAATAATGCTCAACTGCACCTTCCTGCCTTTTCCTCAAAACCCTTGATTTCTTTACTGATTAAAAACGCAATAGAATTGGACGCTGCACAGTCCATGTTGACAGGGGAGATGATAGAGGAGGAAACTCTGCCACTAGAAGGGTTCAAAATTAATAAGGAAGAAATCTTGGAGAGAGATTGGTGCTTAAAGTTGACAAGGCACCAGGACCAGATGAGATGCATTCAAGGATTCGGAAGGCAGAAATTGCAGGGGCACAGACCATAATTTGCAGTCTTCGCTGGACTTGGGGAAGTGCCAGGAGACTGGAGAACTGCCTTGCTCAAGAAAGGTTGTAACAATAATCCTAACAATTATAGACCAGTCAGTTCCATTTCAGTTATGCGGAAGCTTCTAGAAACAATTTTTCGGGATAGAATTAGTTGTCATATGGAAAAAGGTTGGTAAATTAGGAAGAGTCAGCATGGATTTCTAAAGGGGAAATCATATTTAGTTGACCTGCTGTAGTTTCTTGAAGAGGTAATAGAAAGGCTCGATGAGGGTAATCTTTTGATTTGGTATCCATGGATTTCCAGAAGGCATTTAATACAGCGTCGCACAATGGACTTATGAGAAAGTTGCAGGTCATGGTATAAAATAGACAATAACAATGTAGATACAAGTAATGAATGATTGGAAACAGACAGTAATGGTAAGTGGATATTTTTCAGGCTGAAAGAAGGTTTGTAGCGTTCCAAAGAGGTCAGTATTAGGATCCTTGCTTTTCCTCATACATTTTAATGATTTGGATCTTGGTGTATAGGGAACAATTTCAAAGCTTACAGATCTCTCAAAAGTTGGAAGAATTGTAAACTGTGAGAAGGACCATGGAGAAGTCCAAAAGGACATTGACAACTGGTGGAATAGACAGATAGACAATAGATGAGTTTCAATGCAGAGAAGTGTGAGGTGATGCACTTTGGTTGGAAGAACATTGAAAGACATCATAAAATAGGGGATACAATTCTAAAGGGGGTGCAGGAGCAGACGGACCTAATAAATGTACACAGATCATTGAACGTGGCATGACAGATGGAGAGAGCAGTTAATAAAGCATACCATGCCCTTGGTTTAATTAATATGGGCATTGAACACAAAAGCAAGAAGGTGATGTTGTACACGTGTATGACACTCGTTAGACCTCAGCTAGAGTATTGTGTACGGTTGCGGATACCACGTAACAGGAAAGATGTGAATGAATTGGAGAAGCAATTTAGAAGAATAGGAGTGAAAAACCTCAGTTATGAGGACAGATTGAAGAAGTTAAGACTGCGGTCCATGAAGAGACGAAGAGATTTGTTGGAGGTTTTCAAACTCATGAGTGAATTAAACAGAATAGATAGAGAGAAGTTCTTCCCATTCGTAAAAGGAATGGGAATGAGTGGGCATAGATTTAAGGTTACATACAAATGAAGCAAGGGTGATGAAAGAGAAAAATGTTTTCACAGAGCGAGTAGTTAAGAACCGACTACCCGGAAATGTAGTAGAAGCAGGTTCAATTGAGGCACTGAGGTGGGCCTTGGATGATTATATGGATGGAAATGATGTTCAAGGGTATGGGGAAAAGTGGGAGATTGGCTCTAGGTAGTGATGCTTATTTGAACAGTTGGTGCAGACATGATGGGACAAATAGTCTCCTTTGCATCGCAACAATTCTGTGACTCTGTGAAGTGAATATGTTACTGTTTGTGCAGCTATGAGGTATGCAAATCGATTGAGATATTAGTAAGCAATAACTACTTCACTGGCTGTAAAAGTACTACAACAACAACATCTTGTATTACCATAGAGCCTTTAAGGTAATAGGGCAGCATGGTGGCTCAAGTGGTTACCACTGCTGCCTCACAGCGCCAAGGACCTGGGTTCGATTCCACCCTCGGGTGACTGTGTGGAGTTTGCATATTCTTCGTGTCTACATAGGTTTCCTCCAGGTGCTCTGGTTTCCTCCCACAATCCAAAGATGTGCAGGCTAGGTGGATTGTCCATGCTAAATTGCCCGTAGTATTCAGGGATGTATAGATTAGGTGGGTTACAGGAGGATGAGTCTGGGTGGCATGCCCTGAGGGTCGGTGTGGACTTGTTGGCCAAAGGGCCTGTTTCCACACTGTAGGTATTCTATGCAACTAGAAATTCCTAAAGCACCTGACAGGAATGTAATGGGACAAAATGTGGCCCCCAACAAAGTGAAATACTGTGGAAAATTGACCAATCAGAGAGGTGGCATTTAAGGGATTTCTTCAAGGGAGAGCAGAGAGGTGGCGAGGCAGTGAAGTTTGGGAAGTGAGGTCCAAATCCCAAGTGAGGAATGGGAGTTCTCATTACTCTGAGCGTAGGGCAAGAGCAGAAGAGATTTTCTGCAACTTGTGGTGATCCCTCGCAGTAGAAATGCTGGGAGAGGAGCTCAAGCTTTTGGGCATCAGGATGAATTGAAAGTGACCTTCACAACAGAAGGCACCTGAGAAAACCTCCAACCCAGTACAAGCTGCAGTCCCATCTGCTTCAGCTTTCAAACAAGGATCTTGTAGCTGTCTCCAAAAATAATTGCAGCATATCCAGTACACTCAGGATTCTGCTGTCTTGTGGACTTGCAACTTGTGACAAAGCCAGGCCTGAATGAATCTGGCTACCTTGTGCCACCTTGTTGCTAAGATGTGTGCACAGAGCGTCACACTGAATCAATTTAAGACAGAGCTTTACTGCAAAGGCTATTACTGCATCCACACAGGAAAAGCCCGTTTCATTAGAGTTTCTGCCTCCCCACAGCTACAGGCTTTCATCATCATCTAATCCTCTCAAACGTACAAATAAGATCTCATGGCTCTATTTCGGGCAAAAGCAGAATTTTCCCCAGTGTCCTGGCCAACATTTATTCCCCAACTAACATCACTGGAACAGATGATCTGGTTGTTGTCAACTGGGACCCAGTGAGTAGCACATTTACCTCTGACTCAGGAGGCTTTGGGTTTCAGATCCCAGTTGTACAAATGAGCTCACAAACCTAGGCTGGCACTGTCAATGCGGCTAAACTGTACCATCATGAGGCACAGTTTTCATGTTGACTATTACACTTAGGGTCCCATCCTCCTTTATGGATGGGTGTAAAAGATCCCATTATTTCCAAGAATCAGGGGATGGGGGGGTGTTGAATCAACATTACAAAAAATGAATGCATCGTAATCCCAACACTGTTGGTGAGATCTTGGTGTGTGCTATTTGGCTGCTGCTACTTCCTTCAATAGAACAGTTGTTTACTTGGACTTTAGTGAAGCCTTTGACAAGGTTCTGCATGGTAGACTAAGTAGTCAAGTAAGATCACATGGGATTTAGGGTGAGCTTGCCAATTGGATACAAAACTGGCTTAATGGCAGGAGACAAGATAGTGTGCAGGAGGGTCGTTTCTTAGACTGGAGGCCTGCTACCAGCAGTGTTCCACAGGGCTCGGTGCAGGGTCCACTTTTGTTTGTCATTTATATAAATGATTTAGATGAGAATATAGAAAGCATGGTTAGTAAGTTTGCGGATGACACCAAAACTGGTAGTTCAGTGGAGAATGAAGAAGGTTATCTAAGATTACAATGAGATCTTGATCAATTGGGTCAACGGGCTAAGGAGTGGCAGAGGAGTTTAATTTGGGTAAATGCGAGTTATTGCATTTTGGGAAAACAAACGAGGACAGGACTTACATAATTAATGGTAATAGGTAGTGTTGTAGAACAGAGAGACCTAGGGGTCCTGGTACATAACTCTTTGAAGTTTGCATCACATATAAACAGGGTAGTTAAGAAACAAAAACAGAAATTGCTGGAAAAGCCCAGCAGGTCTGGCAGCATTTGTGGAGAGGAATCAGAGTTAGCGTTTTGGTCTGGTGACCCTCCCTCTGAGTTCTGAGGAAGAGTCACCCAACCCGGAATGTTAACTCTGATTTCTCTCCACAGATGCTGCCAGACCTGCACAGCTTTTCCAGCAATTTCTGTTTTTGCTTGATTTACAGCATCTGCCGTTCTTTTAGTATTTATTAGGGTGGTTAAGAAGGTGTTTAGCACTCTTACCTGTATTGCTCAGACCTTTCAGTATACGAGTTGAGGTGAAATGTTGAGGTTGTACAGGTTGCTCATGAGGTCTATTCTGGAGTACCACATCCAGTTAGGTCGCCCTGTTACAGGAAGCTTGAGGGGCTCAGAAAAGATTTACCAGGATGTTGCCAATAGTGGAGGGTTTGAGTTATAAGGAGAGACAGAATAGGCTGGGACCTGTTTCATTGGAACATTGGAGGTTGAAGGGTGACCTTATAGAGATTTATAAAGTCATAAGGTGTATGGAATAGGTGAATGGCAGGTGTCTTTTCAGGAGGGTGGGGGATTTCAAGACTGGGGGGCATGTTTTTAAGGTGAGAGAAGAAAGATTTAAACAAGACATGCTTGGCAACTTTTTTACACACAGAGTGATTCATGTGTGGAATGAACAGAGGAAATGGATGCGCGCACAGCTACAATGTTTAAAAGGCATTTGGATAATTACATGATTAAGAAATGTTTGGCAGGCAGGTGGGACTCATTTAGTTTGGGATTATGGCTGGCATGGACTGGTTGGACCAAAGGGTCTGTTTCCATGCTTTTTGACTCTATGACTCTGTAACAGCGACTTACAACCGACTTACATCTTTGCAATAGCAATTTATTGGCCATTGGCATTTTGCGACATGCTGTAGTTGTGAAAGGCTCTGTATCAATGCGAGATAACAAGGTGTAGAGCTGGATGAACACAGCAGGCCAAGCAGCATCAGAGGAGCAGGAAGGCTGATATCACGTGGAGTGAATCAAATTGGCGGAAGACTAGTATCTGTAATGCTGGGAGCACTGGACGAGGCTGATGTGGATCATCCACTCAGCAGTTCTGGCTGAAAAATGTTGCAAAAGCTTCAGCCTTATCTTTTGCACTGATATGCTGGGCTCTTCCATGATTGAGGATGAGGATATTTGTGGATCCTCCTCTTCCACTGAGTTGTTCAATTATCCACCACTATTCACGACTGGGTGTGGTAGCTTAGATCTGATCCATTGGTTGTGGGATTGCTTAGCTCAGCCTGTCACTTGCTGCTTTTGCTGTTTGGTGTGCAAGTATCCTGTTTGGTGGCTTCACCAGATTGACACCTCATCTTCAGGTATGCCTGCTGCTGCTCCTGGCATACCCTCCTGCACTCTCCGAAGGTTGCAGGTTCCGGGGTTTAGATGTTTCAGTAAGATCAGGGAAGGTGGTAAAAGAGGGGGAGGTGTGGCATTGTTAGTCAAGGACAGTATTAGGGTGGCAGAAAGGACTTTTGATGAGGACTTGTCTACTGAGGTAGTATGGGCTGAGGTTAGAAACAGGAAAGGAGAGGTCACCCTGTTGGGGGTTTTCTGCAGGCCTCCGAAAAGTTCCAGAGATGTAGAGGAAAAGATTGCAAAGATGATTCTGGATAGGAGCGAAAGTAACAGGGTAGTTGTTATGGGGGACTTTAACTTTCCAAATATTGACTGGAAACGCTATAGTTCGAGTACTTTAGATGGGTCAGTTTTTGTCCAATGTGTGCAGGAGGGTTTCCTGACACAGTATGTAGATAGGCCAACAAGAGGCGAGGCCACATTGGATTTGGTACTGGGTAATGAACCAGGCCAAGTGTTAGATTTGGAGGTAGGTGAGCACTTTGGTGATAGTGACCACAATTCAGTTACGTTTACTTTAGCGATGGAAAGGGATCGGTATATACCGCAGGGCAAGAGTTATAGCTGGGGGAAAGGCAACTATGAGGCGATGAGGCAAGATTTAGGATGCATAGGATGGAGAAGGAAACTGCAGGGGCTGGGCACAATTGAAATGTGGAGCTTGTTCAAGGAACAGCTACTGCGTGTCCTTGAGAAGTATGTACCTGTCAGGCAGGGAGGAAGCGGTCGAGCGAGGGAACCGTGGTTTACTAAAGAAGTTGAATCTCTTGTCAAGAGGAAGAAGGAGGCTTATGTAGAGATGAGGCGTGAAGGCTCAGTGAGGGCGCTTGAGAGTTACAAGTTAGCCAGGAAGGACCTAAAGAGAGAGCAAAGAAGAGCCAGGAGGGGACATGAGAAGTCTTTAGCAGGTAGGATCAAGGAAAACCCTAAAGCTTTCTATCGGTATGTCAGGAATAAAAGAATGACGAGAGTAAGATTGGGGCCAGTCCAGGACAGTAGTGGGAAGTTGTGCATGGAGTCCAAAGAAATAGGAGAGGCGCGAAATGAATATTTTTCGTCAGTATTCACAGAGGAAAAAGACAATGTTGTCGAGGAGAATACTGAGATACAGGCTATTAGACTAGGCGGGATTGAGGTTCATAAGGAGGAGGTGTTAGCAATTTTGGAAGGTGTGAAAATAGATAAGTCCCCTGGGCCGGATGGGATTTATCCTAGAATTCTCTGGGAAGCTCGAGAGGAGATTGCAGAGCCTTTGTCTTTGATCTTTATGTCGTCATTGTCTACAGGAATAGTGCCAGAAGACTGGAGACTAGCAAATGTTGTCCCCTTGTTCAAAAAGGGGAGCAGAGACAACCCTGGTAAGTATAGACCAGCGAGCCTTACTTCGGTTGTGGTTAAAGTGTTAGAAAGGATTATAAGAGATCGGATTTATAATCATCTAGAAAGGAATAATTTGATTAGGGATAGTCAATACGGTTTTGTGAAGGGTAGGTCGTGCCTCACAAACCTTATTGAGTTCTTCGAGAAAGTGACCAAACAGGTGGATGACGGTAAAGCGGTTGATGTGGTGTATTTGGATTTCAGTAAAGCGTTTGATAAGGTTCCCCATGGTAGGCTATTGCAGAAAATACGGAGGCATGGGATTGAGGGTGATTTAGCGGTTTGGATCAGAAATTGGCTAGCTGTATGAAGACAGAGGGTGGTGGTTGATGGGAAATGTTCATCCTGGAGTTCAGTTACTAGTGGTGTACCTCAAGGATCTGTTTTGGGGCCACTGCTGTTTGTCATTTTTATAAATGACCTGGATGAGGGCGTAGAAGGATGGGTTAGTAAATTTGCGGATGACACCAAAGTCGGTGGAGTTGTGGATCGTGCGGAAGGATGTTGCAGGTTACAGAGGGACATAGATAAGCTGCAGAGCTGGGCTGAGAGGTGGCAAATGGAGTTTAATGCGGAAAAGTGTGAGGTGATTCACTTTGGAAGGAGTAACAGGAATACAGAGTACTGGGCTAATGGTAAGATTCTTGGTAGTGTGGATGAGCAGAAAGATCTCGGTGTCCATGTGCATAGATCACTGAAAGTTGCCACCCGGGTTGATAGCGTTGTTAAGAAGGCGTACAGTATGTTAGGTTTTATTGGTAGAGGGATTGAGTTTCGGAGCCATGAGGTCATGTTGCAGCTGTACAAAACTCTGGTGCGGCCACACTTGGAGTATTGCGTACAGTTCTGGTCACCGCATTATAGGAAGGATGTGGAAGCATTGGAAAGGGTGCAGAGGAGATTTACCAGGATGTTGCCTGGTATGGAGGGAAGGTCTTATGAGGAAAGACTGAGGGACTTGAGGCTGTTTTTGTTAGAGAGAAGAAGGTTAAGAGGATTAGATAGGGTGGACAGTGGGAGCCTTTTCCTTCGGATGGTGATGGCTAGCACGAGGGGATATAGCTTTAAATTGAGGGGTGATAGATATAGGACAGATGTCAGAGGTAGGTTCTTTACTCAGAGAGTAGTAAGGGCGTGGAATGCCCTGCCTGCAAAAGTAGTAGACTCGCCAACTTTAAGGGCGTTTAAATGGTTATTGGATAAACATATGGATGATAATGTAATAGTTTAGGTTAGATGGGCTTCAGATTGGTTTCACAGGTCGGCACAACATCGAGGGCCGAAGGGCCTGTACTGTGCTGTAATGTTCTATGTTCTGTGTTCTCCATTGAACCAGGGTTGATCCCCTGGCTTAATGGTAATGGTTGA
>NC_063338.1:90544618-90597065 GCF_021869965.1 Rhincodon typus | reverse complement strand
AAATCACAGAATTGTTACAATACTATTCAGTCCATCATGTTGCACTGGGTCTCTGAATGAGCAACCCACTCAATACCATTCTCCTGCCTTCTCCTCTTAAAATTGCACATTGTTCCTTTTCAAATAACCGTCTACTTCCCTTTTGAAAGCCTCGATTAAACCTGCCTCCAGCACACTGAGAAAGAGCATTCCAAATCTTAACCACTCACTGCATGAAAAAGATTTCCATCATGTAACTTTCTGTTTCTTTTACTGCTTAATTTAAATCCTTTTTAAGGAC
The DNA here is from genome assembly GCF_021869965.1 of Rhincodon typus. Taxonomy (NCBI): domain Eukaryota; kingdom Metazoa; phylum Chordata; class Chondrichthyes; order Orectolobiformes; family Rhincodontidae; genus Rhincodon; species Rhincodon typus. The sequence goes on along the minus strand of NC_063338.1, from coordinate 90,596,785 downwards.
AGATGCAAAATATTAATCAAAGTATTCTTGCTTTCAAAGCAGCCATGCCATCTGCTGTTATGTGTAAATCCTCATTTTGGTCCCTAATCAAATTTCTACCTCTTTGGTCATCCAGGGAGTTCTGGATTTCATTGCCCTACCTTTCCCTTTCAAGGGAAGATACCTTGATTGCCTGAACAAGTTCGTCTTTGAATGAAGTCCATTGTTCAATAACCATTTTTCCTGCCAACTTCTGACTCCAGTTTATTTGATCAAGATCCATTCTTACCCCTATTACCGTTGGCCTTCCTCCAATAAATTACTCCTACTTTGAATCGTTCATTATCCATTTTCATAGTCACCTTAAACCTTATGATGAAGCGATCGCTGTTCACCAAATGCTCTTCCATTGGCACTTGATTTACTTCACCTACTTCATTTCTAAGAACCAGGTTTGCAGGGCTTCCTTTCTCATTGGACTGGAACATGCTGGTATAGAAAATTTACCTGAACATTCTCTAGGATCTTTAGTTTTTGAACGAAGATCTGTAGCTCAGGTTGGTTTTTTTAAATTCATTAACGGAATTAGGGCGCCTGTGACCAGGCAGCATTTATTGCCCATCCCTATTTGCCCAGAGGGCAGTTCAGAGTCAACCACATTGCTGTGGGTCTGGAGTTACATGTGAGCCAGACTAGGTAAGGATGGCAGTTTCTTTCCCTAAAGGGAATTAGTGAACCAGATGGGTTTTTCCAACAATCGACAAAGAATTCATGGTCATCATTAGATTCTTAATTCCAGGTATTCTATTGAATTCAAATTTCACCATCTGTCGTGGCAGGATTCTAACCCAATGTCCCCAGAATGTTATCTATGTCTCTGGATTAACAGTCCAGCGATGACACCAGTAGGCCATCGCCAGCCAGTGGTTGGAGTTGTTAGTTGGTTCTCCAAGCTGACTGGTTTTCACGTAAATGTTTCATCGCCCTTCTAGGTGACATCTTCATTCTGTCTAGCCTCCACTGAAGTGCTGTTGTTCTGTCCCACTCTGAATTTATATGGTCTGGTCTGTCACAGTGGGTAAACCTGTTTCCGGTTTTGTACAGTAGTAGTATGTAGATTGGATCTATTTCAACATGTTCGTTTTCAGCCACCAGTGCGATAAACCATATAATTTCAGAACGGGATAGAACAACAGCGCTTCAATGGAGGCTAGACAGCACTGAAGATGTCCCCTAGAAGGGAGACGAAACTTTTGCCTGAAAACCAGTCAGCTCGGCGAACCAACCAAAACCTCCATACTCTAGGAACATTCGCCCTTCTCTCCCACTGCATTACAGTACCAGTCTACATTTGGATCATTAAATCCTCCATTATAACTAGTCTATAATTTTCCTGCTTCTATAATTACTTTGAAAATTCTACATGCTTCCCATTATTTGTGGCCCATAAATTACACTGAACAATGTAATTACACTTTTCTGTTCCTTAGTTGTAGCCAAATTGATTTTGTCTGTGACATCTATAGATTATCCACGTTCTCCAGTACTGCAATGTGCTTCTTAATTAATACTGCCACCCCTCCATTTTTTGTTCCTTTCCAATCTTTTCTAAACACCTTTTGATCAGGAATGTTTAACATCCAGTCCTGCCCTCCCTTGAGCCAAATCTCTGTTATAGCCACAACATCATATTTCCGCTTGCCAATCTGACCTGAAACTCACGATTCTTATTTGCCATTCTCATTGCATTCACACACATGCATCATAACTCTGACTTATATTTCATTTGTTTTTCTCTTACTCTGTGTACTGGAAAAAAAACCTTTCTCATACTTGGATTTGCAGAAAACCAGGCAGAAGTGTTTTATCAGTAGAAGTCAAATTGTAGGTTTCATTGCATTGATGATAGGGAATAATGGATTCTTCATTTCTATAGTTCTGTAGCTGATTGAAGTCAGGTGAAACTCAGGGTTGATGCAGTGAAACACCAACAAGGTGGGATAAAGTTATAGAGTCATTACATAACAGAAGGAGACCATTGAACTGATTAAGTCCTTGCCAGCTGTCTATCGAGCAATCCAGTAAATCCTATTGTCCCACTGTAATCCTGTAGCCCCAATTTTAAATCCCTCAAATTAGGACGAGATGAATCAAAGTGAATGATTAGCTGATAGTAAATGTGAAGTTGAAAAACCTGTAGATCATAGAAGCCAAGAATGAGCAGTTCAACATCCTGAGGCTCTGGGAAGAGATTGGAGGTTTCTTATAAATGTGAGTGAGCAAGAGTGATGAATTCATCTCTGCTTTTCTATTTAGGACTCAACATTGGTCCTGTTGTAGCAGGAGTGATTGGAGCCCGCAAACCTCAGTATGACATCTGGGGAAACACAGTCAATGTGGCAAGTCGAATGGACAGTACAGGTGTCCCTGACAGAATTCAGGTAAATGAAAAAACTCTGCCCTACGCAAATGGCGCATAAAACAAGTTTCTGCTTCTCTAGGCCGCCACTACTTCCATAGCTTTGAGATGAATGTTTTTTGTTCTTTTTGGAAGCTATTGAATTGCTTTCTTCCTAATTTGATGGCTGTTTGTCCCTTAAGTGTTTGGCCACAAGTCCAGCACTGCTCCCTGGCTCATAGAAAGACTAATCAAGTGTCTACCAATCAATCAATTATCAATTGATCACCATAAAGATGAGAGGGACGTCTCCAGTCTCACACTAACATGATTGACTATTAATGGCTTCCTGAGACTACCAAATAAGTGAGTCAGGAAGATGGTAGTGTAGTGATAATATCACCATACTAGCAATTTAGAGACCCAGATTAACATTCTTAGAATATGGATTCAAATCCCATCTTCCATTGGTCAAATTTAAAATGATTTAATTATTAATAGTCGACTAATCAGTATTAAAACAAATTGGAACTAAAAACGAATCTCAGTAAGGAAACTATAATTGATTGTTATTAAAACCCACCTAGTTCACTAACGTTCTTTAAAGAAGGAAATTTCCGGACCCACTGTAGAGTAGTTCTCGTAATAGCCACTCTCAAAGTGTACTTAGGGATGGCCCATGAAAACAACTAAACTCAGAGTAACTAGAGATGGACAATAAATGTTTGCCATGCTGGTGACACGCCAATCCTGAGTATCAATAGAGTAAAATGAATATTGAAACCATGTTAAGAGAAATTTTGGAAATAAACAGCAAAACTGTCATAACTAATTGGGGAACAAGTAGATTTTGAGTAATCACTTGACCAAACCTGGTTAGCTACTGTTTAATTGGTCCTCGCCTCACCTCTCAATCAGGAGATCATGGGCTCAAGTCCCAAACCAGGACCTAAGCATAAAAATTCTGTCTCCTTCGATGGCAGATGGGAAGTTTGAAAAGGGGCTGTTGTGGTGGAGTGTTAGTGTCACCACCTCTGAGCCAGGAGGTCTGGGTTCAAGTCCTACCTGCTCTAAAGGTATGTCCTGACATACTTGAACAATTTGATTGAAAATATCATAGATCATAGAATCCCTACTGTGTAGAAACAGGCCATTCAGCCCAACAATTCCACACCACCCCTCCGAAGATCACCCCACCCAAACCCAATACTCCTGCATTTCCCTTGTCTAACCCACCTAACCTAAACATCCCTGGGCGCTATGGGCAATTTAGCATAGCCAATCCACCTACCCTGCACATCTTTTGGACTGTGGGAGGAAACCAGAGGAAACCCACGCAGACTCATGGAGAATGTGCAAACTCCACACAGACAGTCGCCCGAGGCTGGAATCAAACCCAGGTCCCTGGCGCTGTGAGACAGCAGAGCAAACCACTGAGCCACCATGCAAATTTGTCTGAACTTCCCAGTTCAGTACCAAGACAGTGCTGCGCTGTCAGAGGTACTGTCTTTGAAATCAGAAATTAAACCAAGATCCCTGTCTGCCCTTTCAGGAAAATAATTCATGATGCTAACTGGCAGATAAGCAGAAAAATATTCCTGTATATCCTTGCCAATAGTTGTCCCTCAACAAGCATCCATTAAAAAAGTTTGAAAATCTGCTCAGCACTAATTGTGGAAGGTTCCTGTGTGTCGCCTTTCCTCAGTACAACGGTAACTACACTTCATAAGTATTTAATTGGCTGAAAAGTGGTTTGGAAAGTCTGAAAGGCAATCTGTGGATACAGTCAGTTCTGCTATAATGCATGTTCTGACAACGCGAATTGGCTATAACATGACTGACAAATAGGAGAATTCTATTTCTAAAATGCGAACTTGTGTTGGCTAATACGCAATTCCATCAGTCTGCGGAGCAGTATGTGCCAACCTCGCATGATCATTTCGCAGGCTTTGTCTTGAGCATGCGCAATGTTAGCACCAAAAGAGTCTCCACATGGCATCACATGATTATTTTGTAGGCTTTGATGTGATAAGGGTGTTAAGGACAGTGTTCTTCAATTTTGGAAGAGGTTTAACGGCAAGAATGCAGTTGACATTATCCTGGAGGCCTGAGGTGATATCGACTGCGATTTTGAGTGATGTTTTTTGGTGGTCTGTCCCTATCCCCGCTTTTCCCATAGGCCTGTTTATTTCTATAGCACAATTTTCTATAATGCGATGTTTGTGCAGGAACGCAACTATTGTGTTATAACAGAAGCAACTGTAGTAGCCAAAGTGTTAGCTGTTTTTATTTTTCTTTTACTCATGGGGCCTGATCTGTATTTACAGCAATTTGTAATTTCCAGTTGGTTTCTATTTAACTGCATTATCTTTTTGTCATCCTTTAATTTGGCTGTTCACGATCCCCTCAGGTGACTACAGACATGTACCAAGTCCTGTCAGCTGAAAACTATCACTTGGAGTACCGGGGACTGGTTAAAGTCAAAGGCAAAGGAGAAATGTATACATATTTCCTGAACGAAGGACCAGACATCAGTTAGCAACGACAGAAACACCAAAAAAAACTATACTTATCAAAATTCTTGGAAATCCTGTGCCCTACATGTGATTGCGAGGAATGGACTGAGGATATACAATGTCAGAATCACAGCTGGGTGACGTTCTCGACTTCAACAGGACAAACACCAGACAGAGACCTTTTCAAAAGAACACACCCATTCCCCACTTTCCCAGCAAAAATATTTAGAAGAAAATGGGAACAGACAAACTAAGGTCATTCAGCATTTCAATCCTGCTCTGCATTTCATTGAGATTGTGGCTGATCTGAGGCTGAACTCCATCCCCCCATCATGTTATAAAAGTCAAAGGCGCAAAGACCATGACAAAGACTCTGGCCAGCAATCCAATTGAATAATTGTTCCCCTCCTATCACTTCCAATGTAACACAACCAAAGAATATATATTAAATAATAGTGTTCTGGAGACTTTAGTGTGTTAACGACAACCACAAATACACATACATATACACACATATCATTTACAGATACAGATGTATACACACAAACACTTGTATGTACATACACATATGCATACACAGTTACATATACACAGACACAAAAGCATTCACATAAACAATCTTAAACATTCTGTCTTACATATACAACACATATATACACACTAATTTAAACACATACAGATACATCCACATGCACACATACACACCTTACACTTGTGTACACTAATGGAAGCAAATGTATATACATGCAACACACACTAATCACTTACATATATGCATACCTTACAATTTAACATGCAAACATACATAAGCAAACATTTACATGTAAATACATTTACACACATACGTTTACATGTAGATACACACAAATGAACACAGATTTTTACATTTTTACATAAACACATAGTTGAATATGCACATCTGCAAACATGTACTCGCTCAAACTTTCAGGCATACACGCATGCAAACATTTATATATACAAAGACTTACACAGAGGAGCAAGGCCCCAATGGGATGAAACATAGACTCAGCAGAATACAAGATCGATGCCAGTAGCAAGTTACGGACATCCCAGCTATACTTTGATGCATTGGGAAAATGCAGGGAACTGCCATCAGTGCCAACATGACACATTAGAGCACCCAGTCTGAATGGGCTAAATTCATGCCAGGTGTCGTTCCCACCATGGTACACCTGGCGGAAACCAGGATCACTTGCTGATGATTACTCTCAAAGTGTTTTCTTGTTCTTCGTGGATTCAGCAGACTACTTGGGGCACTGTTGAGAGTCCGACTGTGGGTCTACAGCCATGAGAACCTTTGAATATTCTTCTGACTGCGCCTTCCACACCACAAGGGGCAGGGGGCCAGAAATAATTTTGAATTTACCACTTGTTATTTTAGTTTGTAATGTTAAAACTTCAGACTTAGCAGAGCACTAGAATTCTATATTTTGTAATGATAATAGCAGACGCTATGTACACCAGTGTATATTATTCTGATGTATTCAATGCTATTACAAGGACTAAGTGCAGCGCTCTCTCTGTGTAATTCTCTCTCTCCCATCACACATTATCTTCGATTGTAATATGGCTTCATTGCATGTGGGTCAAAGGACTTACTGATCTCTGACCAGCCCTCACATATCCAACACTTTTGAACACTAACACTTCACTCCCCATCCTCCTGATTTCCTTCCCTTCATTGTTAAAACAATACCTGATTCCATGGGCACGTTTCCACTGTTTGGGTAGCCCGCAATTAATATTTTGTGAACGGAGAGGGTCATTTATGGGTCTCTGACTGCTGGAATGTAATTGGTAAGATAAAATTTTGTGATTTATAAGAGGGACATGCACTCCTTTTTTAATCCACATCTTGCAGACATTATGGTAATTTCCCATGGAAATGGAAATGTGTTCAATAATTTATTACAAACTGTATTAAACAAGATACTGCTTCACTGGAAAGGGGTCCTGTGTGTCATTTGTCAGTGTGTCTAGCTGTAGGATCAGGGCTGAATAAGGAAAATAATTGTCAGTCTTGTTCTGATACAAAATGTAATCCAAAACATGAACAATGATAACAATTACTTCATTTATATAGCACCTTTAATGCAGTAAAACACCCTGAATACAATTCTCAAAAGCAGTAATCAAAGTTTGACACTAAGCCACATAAGGAGACAGCAAGACAAAAGACCAAAAGCTTAATCAAAGAGGTAGAGATATTAAGGAGTGTGTTAAAGAAGAGAGTTACAAAGGTGGAGCAGGGAGAGGATTACAAAGTTTACAGCCAAGGCACAGGAAAGCATGATCGCTAGTGATGGAATGATTAAAATCAGATACACACCAGGCAGATGTGGAGAAACACAAATATCATGGAGATGAGCACTGGAGGAGGTTAAAAACAAGGGTGAGAATTTTAATATCAAGGTGTTGGTTAACCAAAAGCCAATGTAGATTTGTATCACAGGGGTAATGGATGAACAAAATGTAATGTGTTAAATATAGCTAGCAAAGTTTTGGATGAGCTTAATTTTTTGGAGGTTGGGAGATGGGAGTCCAGCCAAGAGAACATTGACTAGTGAAATCTAAGGGTAACTTTCGGTGTGCAGCCCTCCGCCACCACAATTTTCCCTCATTCTCAACCACCAGTTATTTTGTTTGCTGTTCTCCACAACCACTTCTTCCTTCATTCTCTTCTGCTCCCCATTTTATTCTTCACTCTTCTTTCATACTCTCCTCTTAGTGATGCTGATTGAGGGGATAAATATTGGCGTGGACACTGGAGCAAACTCCACTGTTTCTTCAAAATTCTATTTTTGTGGGATCTTTTGCCTCCACCTGAGACACCAGAGGGCCTCATTTTAATATCTCATTCAAAAGTCTGCGCACCAGTAGTGCAGCACTCCTTTGGTTCTGCATTGGAGTGTCACCCCAGAATGGTGGTTGAGTTTCAAGTGAGATTCAAACCGACAAATAACTGAAAATGCGGAAACTGTACCACATCTACATGTGTATCTGACCTCGCAATATTTATACGTAATAGAGAATAACTAAAAATGAAAAATAAATAGTCATTAAATCTGTTTTGCTCATATTTATTTTCAACGATCTATTTCTGCAAGTCAAATATTTGAACAGGAACATTTTGTTCCTCTATCTGTAATAGTAAAGGCAAGCATCTGGCTGAAATAAATGTAATTTTTAAATTCTCCAAATGGAATATGTCTGGATATTACTATGACATTGTTATTGTGTGTATCAGTCAATGAACCTCTTTCAAATCCCTCCCAATACATTCTGAACAGGTGATGGTTCCTCACCAATTGCATCACAAACTGCTCAATACAACTCACTCATCCAACAAAGGGAGCCTGTGTGTACCGTGAATGAGGTGAAATCCCACATCAGTCACTCAGCAACCAAGAATTTAAAACAAAGGCAAAGAGAAGTTAATTTGTAGGTTATTTCATGTATTTTCTTACCTACCTAACTTTGCATTCAGTCTCCGCCACCTATTAAATGATTTGCCATAAGAGAGGAGTGTAATGAAAGTTGACTGGACTAATAAATGGGAGATGGGGGTCAGATTAAGTAGAAAATTCAATATCGTCTAGGGTAGAAATTCCAAAGGTTCACATTCCTGTGGGTGAAGAAATTTCTGTTCATCTCAGTTCTAAGTGGCTGCTGCTTATCCTGAGACTATGAAACCCTACTTCTAGAATCTACAGAAATAGCCTCTGAGCATCCACTTTGCCATGCTCCTCAGAATGTTGACCTGATTAAACTTGTAATGCAAGGAATCTCAAAACATTACATGTATTTTTTGTCTAGAAACTCCAGGGATGTGCAGTGAAAGACACAGAAGTGACAAAAAGGTGTAAAATGGGCAATTTAATGGAGAAACAAAGAAACAGAAAGTAAAAGCAGTAGGAAGCCTGGTCAGCTATTCAACATGGTCGTGGCTGATCATCCACCTCAGTACTTTGTCCTGTTTTCATTCCATTCCCTTCACTGTCTTTAGCCCCAGTAACTATAACTAACTCCTTCTTGAACACATTCGATGTTTTGGCCTCTACCACTTTCTGTGGCAGTGAATTCCACAGACTCACCACTCTCTGGGTGAAGAAATTTCTCCTCATCTCAGTCTAAATGGGTCCTGTATCCTTAGACTGTGGCCCATGGTCAATGGCCAACATCCTTTCAATGTTTACCCTGCCTAGTCCTACTAGAATTTTATAGGTTTGAAGAGATAATGCCTTGTGCTTCTAAACTCAAGACAACATAGTCCTAACCGAGATATTCTTTCTTCGCACATCAGTCCTGCCCTCCTGGGAAGGCATCCGACGACTTCTCTGTTGATGTTATGGTAACAAACTCCATGAAGCTTAATGCCGAGCTTGTCAGACTTTCAGGGCCATTTCAGGTGCACAATCTCACTGTACATATGCTCCCATCTCACCTCCAAGGAAGATTTTGCACGACTTCCACAAAATTGAGGTGAGAAGAATTGTATCCATTAGAATCTCACTAAAACAGAATTTGCCTGACTTCATGATCTGGCAGGAGTTTCTGGGAGTAATTCAGGAGACACAGCAAAAGTTCATCCCCAGGAAAAAGAAGCATGGAACAGGGAGGATGAGACAACCATGGCTGACTAAGGAAGTCAGGGATAGCATAAAAGCAAAAGAGAAAGCATATAATATGGCGAAGGGCAGTGGGGAACTGCCTTCGAAGGACTGGGAAGCTTACAAAGACCAACAGAGGGCAACAAAAAAAGAAAAAAGGAGGGAGAAGATTAAATATGAGGGTAAGCTGGCCAGTAATATAAATGAAGATTGTAAGAGTTTCCTTAGATATATAAAGGCAAAAGTGGACATTGGACCTCTGGAAAATGATGGTGGAGAGCTAGTAGTGGGGAACAAGGAAAAGGCTGAGGAACTGAATAATTACTTCGCGTCAGTCTTCACGGTGGAAGACACGAGTACTCTCCCAAAAATTCAAGAGAGTCGGGGGCAGAGCTGAGTATGGTGTCCATCACCAAGGAAAAGGTGCTAGTAAAACTGAAGGTGGATAAATGACCTGGACCAGATGGACTGCACCGCAGAGTTCTAAAGGAGATCGCTGAAGAGATAGTGGAAGCATTAGTGGTGATCTTTCAGGAATCGCTTGTGTCAGGGAGGGTCCCAGAGGACTGGAAAATTGCTAACATGACACCTCTGTTTAAAAAGAGAGTAAGGCAAAAGACAGAAAATTACAGGCCGATTAGCCTAAACTCGGTCGTGGGTAAGATTTTAGAATCCATTGTAAAGGATGAGATTTCTGAATATTTGGAAATGTATGGTAAAGTAGGGCAAAGTCAGCATGGTTTCATCAAGAGGAGGTCATGCCTGACAAATCTGCTAGAATTCTTTGAGGAAGTAACAAGCAGAGTAGACCAAGGAGAGGCAATGGATGTTATCTACCTGGACTTCAAGAAGGCCTTTGATGAGGTGCCGCACAGGAGGCTGCTGAGTAAGATAAGGGCCCATGGTGTTAGAGGCAAGGTACTAGCATGGATAGAAGATTGGCTGTCTGGCAGAAAGCAGAGAGCAGGGATAAAAGGGTCTTTCTCAGGATGGTAACTGGTGACAAGTGGTGTTCCGCAAAGGTCAGTGTTGGGGCCACAACTTTTCACTTTATACATTAATGATCTAGATGAAGGAACTGTGGGCATTCTGGCTAAGTTTGCAGATGATACAAAGATAGGTGGAGGGACAGGTAGTATTGAGGAGGTGGGGAGGCTGCAGAAGGATTTGGACAGGTTAGGAGAGTGGGCATAGAAGTGGCAGCTGGAGTACAATGTGGGAAAATGTGAGGTCATGCACTTCGGCAAGAAGAATAAAAGCATGGACTATTTTCTAAACAGGGAGAAAATTCAGAAGTCTGAAGTGCAAAGAGACTTGGGAGTTCTAGTCCAGGATTGTCTCAAGGTAAACTTGCAGGTTGAGTCAGTAGTCAGGAAGGCAAATGCAATGTTGGCATTTATTTTGAGAGGACTTGAATATAAAAGCCGGGATGTACTACTGAGGCTTTATAAGGCTCTGGTCAGGCCACATTTGGAGTATTGTGTGCAGGAAGGATGTACTGGCCACGGAGCGGGTTCAGAGGAGGTTCATGAGAAAGGTCCCAGGAATGGAAAGCTTATCATACGGGGAATGTTTGAGGACTCTGGGACTATACTCATTGGAGTTTAGAAGGATGAGGGGGGATCTAATTGAAACTTACAGAATACTGAATGGCCTGGAAAGAGTGGATGTTGGGAAGATGCTTCCATTGGTAGGAGAGTCTAGGACCCGAGGGCACAGCCTTAGAGTAAAGGGAAGACCTTTTAGAACAGAGATAAAGAGAAACTTCTTCAGCCAGAGAGTGGTGAATCTACGGAATTCACTGCCACAGAAGGCTATGGAGGCCAGGTCATTGAGTCCATTTAAGACTGAGATAGATAGGTTCTTGATTATCAAGGGTTACATGGAGAAAGCGGGAGAATGGGGTTGAGGAACTTATCAGCCATGATTGAATGGCAGAGCAGACTCAATGGGCTGAATGGCCTAATTTCTGCTCCTATGTCTTATGGTCTTATGATATGGTCATCTACCCTCCAGGGTTGTCCTGGAGTCTCCAGGAATTGAAAATTGATTTCCCTGATCTGAGCACTGCATCTAGCAACTCTGGAGGGGGAAAAAGACACAATGCAAAAGGTCGGCTTTTCCCTGTTTACTTTGAATACCAGGTTTTCAGCTGCATGCATATAGAGTGGAGGTGCAGGAAAGGCTTTTCAATTGAGTTAAGAGTCTTTCACTCAGGAAACAAACAAAACATTTCAATAAGGACTTAGATAAAGTTCTAAGGGCAAAAGGGATGAAAGGATATGTGGCGAAAACGGGAACAGGACACTGAGTAGGATGATCAGCCATGATCATATTGAATGGCAGAGCAGGCTTGAAGGGCCAAATGGCTTACTCCTGTTTTCTACATTTCTGATTCTATTTTTGTTTTTCAATTTGATGTCAGAATGAGCAAGGCTGTGGGGGATGGTCAAGAGACCCATGGGAGCAATTTAGTGTCTGGAGGTGGGTGGGTCATGACCTCCAAGGATAGTGCAAACAGAACTAGCAACCTGATGCAAATGTGACAGCCATCTGTCTTGAGGGATGGTTTGTGCCGTAGAGATCAACTCTATATCAAGCATCGTCTGGTGTGGCACAGGGACCCCACTCAACAGTGGGCTGAGAAAGTGCAGGATTCACTGGTCTCTATTTCCTCGGGCCTCGCTTCTCAGCCAGCTGATGTCTCATTTCTGCCCATTTCTTCCAATGCCCTTCCAAACAGTCAGTACCCAGAGATGATGGACAGCAGTGACTCTCCAAGTTGTCAGTGTCAATCTCAACTATCTTCATATCTACATGTAACAGAGATCTGGACCAGGAAAACCATGTCTAAGTGACCAGTTCACCATACACCAGCTCTTTGAGTCATCCACCTGATGTACATGCCAACAATGTCTGGGTTAGCAACTGAACTAACAGACAGATTTGTTTAAAGGAATACCAATGAACTATAAATGGCATGAGGTAGGAGAGGAAATAGGCATCTCGCTGTTTCGGAAGTCATGTAGTATATTGGTGGCTGCCTACAACCTTTAAAAGCCTGAAGCTGCTGGATTCATAATGGGAGAGATTCTCGTGGATGAAATTCTTTGGCAATTCAGTTCAACATGGGGAGAACAAAGCAGGGGTTGAAGAGAGCAAAATGGATCATTGCGACAGGATGCAGCAGAACAGAATGACCTACCTAAAGGACATACTCCACAATAACAAGATTAACATTGTCAACAAAGAAGTTGATTATAATTGAGGAAAATATGCAGGTACCTCATCAAGTCAAAAAAACTCGCACTTGCATAGTGCCTTTCATGACCTCAGACATCACAAAGTACTTACAGCTGATGATATATTGTTTAAGTGCAGTCACTATTGTAATGTAGAAAACACAGCAGCCGATTTCCATACAGCAAGGTCAGGCAAGCAGCCATTGTGATATTGGCAGGATGCTGGTGAGGGGTTAAACATTGAGGAAAATTCCCTATTCTTCATCAAACATTGCCATGGGATCTCTCACGATCATCTGAGAGGACAATGTGTCAAATCATCAGTAATACATTGAAATGTCAACCTAAATATTATGTCCCACTCCCGAACTTGGGCTTGAACCCATAACCTTTAGATTCAGAATTGTGAGAGATAAATTAAGGCTCTGTGAATCTAAATTGCCTATTTCAACACATTTGTTTCATCCTCATTCTCTGTCTCTCTATCTCTCTCCATTAACAATTCTGCCATCTCAAGACCATTGTTGTGAACACTGTGTTTTATGTCACCTTTAACAGGTATAGACAGTTGGGATCAAGTGAAGCCTTGGAGGAATATAGGTGGAGTAGAAGTACACTTAAAACGGAATCAGGAGGGCAAACAGGGGACATGAGATACCTTTGGTAAATAAGGTTAAGGACTTATATAGCTAATGGTAGGGTCCTGAGGAGTGTTGCCGAACAAAGAAAATTAGGGGTGCAGGTACATATTTCCTTGAAAGTGGAGTCGAAAGTAGTCAGGGTAGTGAAGACAGCGTTTGGCATGCTTGCCTTCATTGGTCAGAACACTGAGTATAGGATGTCATGTTGTGGCTGCACAGGATATTGGTGAGGCCAATTTCAGAATACTCAGTACAATTCTGGTCACGCTTCTTCAGGAAAGATGTTGTTAAAACAGAAAGGGTACAGAAAAATATTACAAGGATGTTGCTAGGACTGGAGGGTTTGAACTATAGGGAGAGGCCGAATAGGTTAGGACTTTTTTCCCTGGAATATCAGAGGCTAAGGGATGATCTTATAGAGGCTTATAAAATCATGAGAGGCATAGATAAGGTCTTTTTCCAAGGTAAAAAGGGAAAGATTTAAAAAGGGCCTGAGGGGCAACTTTTGCACACAGAGGGTGGTGCATGTATAGAATTAGCTGATGGGCAATTGGTAGAGGCAGGTACAATTACAATATTTAAAAGATATTTGGACTAGTACACGGATGGGAAAGGTTTACAGGGATATAGACCAAACTCGGGCAAATGGGACTAGTTCAATTTAGGAATCCTGGTCAGCATGACTCAGTTGGAACAAAGGTCTGTTTCTATGTTGTATGACTCTACCAAGATATAATAGAACGTTCAGGCAAAGGGGATGGTAATAAACACTTCTTCCCAGAGACAGGCTGGGCATGGGGAAGTGGCGTAATGGATAAAGTGTTTGGGGCAGCACTGCGGCTCAGTGGTTAGCACAGTGCCAGGAACCCGGGATCGATTCCACCCTCGGGCAACTGTCTGTGTGGAGTTTGCAAATTCTCCCCGTATCTGTGTGGGTTTCCTTCATGTGCTCCAACTTCCTCCCACAGTCCAAAGATGTGCAGGTTAGGTAGATTGGTCATGCTAAATTGCCCGTAGTGTTCAGGGATGTGGAGATTAGGTGGTGTATAAGGGATTGGGTCAGTGTGGACTTGTTGGGATGGAGGGCCTGTTTCCACACTGTAGGGATCCTATGATCTGGTTGGCATAGGGAAGAAATCCAAACAGAAACATATTGAAATTTTAAATTAAAGTTCTCACATCTGTGATAGCTGCTCTTTGAGACACAGAGAAGCACAGGTAAATGACAGATACTGCTACAGGGAGAGAGCCAAAGCAGGTGCAATCTTTTTGTTTTATTCATTTGTGGGATGCAGGCATCGCTGGATGGTCAGCATTTATTGCCTGAACCTAGTTGCCCTTGAAAAGGTGATGGTGAGCTGCCTTCTTGAACTACTGCAGTCCACCTGCTGTGGATTGACACACAATGCAGTTAGGGTGGCAATTCTAGGTCTTTAACGGTGATATATTTTCAAGTCAGGATGGTGAGCGGCTTGGAGGGGAACTTGAAGTTGGTGGTATTCCCACCTATCTGCTGTCCTTGTCCTTCAAGAGGGAAGTGGTCATTTCTACAGTGCTTCTTGTATATGGTACACACTGCTGCTACTGAGCGTCTTTGGCAAAGGGAGTGGATGCTGGTGGATGTAGTGCCAATCAAGCAGGTTGCTTTGTCCTGGATTGTGTCAAGCTTCTTGGGTGTTGTTGGAGCTGCACTCATCAAGGCAAGCAGTGAGTATTCCATCACACTCCTAACTTGTGCCTTGTAGATGGTGGACAGACTTTGAGGAGTCCGGAGGTGAATTACTTGCCGCAGTATTCCTAGCCACTGACCTGCTCTTGTAGCCACTGGATTTATGTGGTGAGTCCATTTGAATTTCTGGTCAATGATAACTCCCAGGATGTTGATAGTGGGGATTCAGCGATGGTAACAGCATTGAATGTTAAGGGGCAGTAGTTAAATGGTCTCTTATTGGTGATGGTCATAGCCTGGCATTTGTGTGGCGTGAATGTTACTTGCCACTTGTCAGCCCAAGCTTGGATATTATCCAGACTTTGTTGCATTTGAACATGGACTGTTTCAGTATCTGAAGCATCACGAACAGAGCTAATCATTGCACAATCTTCAGTGAACATCCTGATATTAAGGGCAGAGAAAGACTTTTAATGACCAGAGTGCTTGTACTGTGTTTGGGTTGAAAGGGAGGGGATAGAACTGACAGGATCCCAGGAAATTTAACATCTAGGGATCAGTGAAATGGGCCTCATTGGCAGAGGCCAGAGTTTGTAGGCTTGGGCTGAATGGAATGACTTTCAAAGGACACTGGAAAATTTCACCAAGCAAAACAGGGAGAAATTAGCCTGTTATGAAACGAAGGAGCAACTCTAGGCTTGTTTTTGTGACAGTTTACATATACCAGAAGTGCAGAACACAGCAAAAGGCATATAAGACAAAACCCAATTGCATTAGTTAATACAAAAGTATCTTTCACTCAATTTAATTTATTTGTTGCCTGTTAATGAGGCAGACTTGATTAGGGAGCTTAAGGTGAAGGAACTCCTAAGGGGTCAGTAACCATAATATGGTAGAATTCACCCTGCAGTTTGAGAGGGAGAAGCTGGAATCAGATGTAACAGTATTACAATTGACAGTAAAGGTAACTATAAATACATGAGGGAAGTGCTGGCCAGAGTTGAGTGGAAGAGGAGCCAAGCAGAAATTTATTCCAAGGAAGAAAAAAAACACTAACGGGAGAATAAGGCAACCACGGCTGACAGGGAATTCAGCAAATGGGAAAAAAACACAGGAGAAGCACATACTGTGCTAAAGGCCAGAGGGAAGCCAGAGGGTTGTAAACCTTTAAAAACCAGAACAGAATAATGAAAACAGTAATAAGGGGGAAAGAGATGAAATATGAGCATAATGTAAAACAAGACTACGAGAGTTATTTTTAGATATCTAAAAGGTAAGAAAGAGGCAAGATTGGACAGTGGACCACTGGAAAATAAGGCTGGAGAAATAGTAATGGGGAACAATGAAATGATGGTGGAACTGAATAGGTACTTTGCATCAGTTTTCACAGTGGAAGTCACCAGCAGCATACCAGAACTTCAAGAAAGTCAAGGGGCGGAGGTGAGCGTAGAAGCCATCACTAAGGAGAAGATGCTGGGGAAGCTGATAAAGTCTGAAGTTGGATAAATCATCTGGACCACACCCAGAGTTCTGAAGGAGAGAGCTGAGGGCATTTTAGAGGCATTGGTGTTGATGTTTCAGGAATCACTGGAGTCAGCAAGGGTCCCAGAGGACTGGAAAATGGCGAATGTATCACCCATGTTTAAGAAGGGAGGGAGGTAGGAGATATGAAATTATAGGTGAGTTAGCCTGACCTTGGTTGTTGGTCTGATTTTACAGTCCATTATTAAGGATGAGATTGTGGAGTGCTTGAAAGTGCATGGTAAAATACGGCTGAGAAAGCAAGGTTTCATTACGGGGAGGTCATGCCTAACAAATCTGTTGGAATTCTTTGAGGAGGTAACAAACAAATTAGACAAAAGAGAGCCAAGTAGACATGATCTATTTGGATTTCTGGAAGTTCTTTGATAAGGTGCTGCACAGGAGGCTGCTAAATAAGAGCCTATGATGTTGGGGCAAGGTACTGGCATAGATAGAGGATTGGCCGACTGGCAAAAGGCAGAGAGTGGGGATAAAGGGGCCTTCTTCAGGATAGCAAGTGGTGACTACTGGAGTTCCACAGGGGTCTTAGGACCAAAACTATTCACGCTATACATTAATGATCTGGACAAAGGAACTGAGGGTATTGTTGCTAACTTTGCAGGTGACACAAAGATAGGTGGAGGGACAGGTAGTGTTGAGGAATTAGGGAGGCTGCAGAAGGACTTGGACAGACTAGGAGAATGGGCAAAGAAGTGGCAGATGGGAAAGAATAAGGTTATGCTCTTTGGTAGAAAGAAGAGCATAGACTATTTTCTAAATGGGGAAAGGCTTCGGAAATCTGAAGCTCAAAGTGACTTGGGGATCCCAGTTCAGGATTCTGTTAAGGTTAATATGCAGGTTCGGTTGGCAGTTAAGAAGGCAAATGCAATGTTAGCATTCATTTCAAGAGGGTGAGAACACAAGACGAGAGATCTACTGCTGAGGCTGTATAAAACTCTGGTCAGACCACATTTGGAATGTTGTGAGCGATTTTGTGCCTGGTATCTAAGGAAAGATGTGCTGGCCTTGGAGGAGATGCAAGGATGGTTTACAAGAAAGATCCCGGGGATGACGGGCTTGTCATATGAGGAACGGTTGAGGACTCTGGGTCTGTAGTCAATGGAGTTTAGATGGATGAGGGGAGAATCTGATTGAAACTTACAGAATACTGAGATGCCTGGATAGACTGGATGTAGACAAGATGTTTCCACTAGTAGAGGGTGATTAATCTGTAGAACTCATTGTCGCAAAAGGCTATGGAAGCCAAATCATTGAGTGTATTTAAGACAGAGATAGATAGGTTCTTGATTGGTAAGAGAATCAAGGGTTATGGGGAGAAGGCAGGAGAATGGGCTTGACAAACATACTAGCCATGATCGAATGGTGGAGTAGACTTGATGTGCCAAATGGCTTAATTATACTCTTATGGTTAAATAATATAATGTCTATATTAATTTTAGTTTGTTGCTGTAGTAATCTTACAATATGAAATCTTATCCTTCACCTATTTCTGTCAGTTGCCAGTAAATTCATCTCTTTGTTACTGGTCTCTCTTTTGCTATGTAGTTTTATGCCCACACCTAAATGTTTGGGTTCAAGGCTGAATGGTCAAGGGCTGACAAGTGGCAAGTAACATTCGCACACACAAAGGCAAGGCAATGACCATTTTCAACATGAGAGAATCAAATCACCATTCCTTGACATTTAATGGCATTATCATCATTGAGTCACCTATTATTAACATCCTGAGGACTACCATTGACCAGAAACTCAACTGGATTTGCCACATAAAAACAGGAGCTACAACAGCAGGTCAGTGGCTAGGAATACTGTGGCAAGTAACTCACCGCCTGACATCATCTACAAGGCACAAGTCAGGAGTGTGGTGGAATACTCCCCACTTGCTTAGATAGGTGCAGCACCAACAGCACTCAAGAAGCTTGACACAATCCAGGACAAAGCAGCCCGGTTGATTTGGCATTACATCCACAAGCATCCACTTCCTCCACCATCGATGCTCAGTAGCAGCAGTGTGTATTACCTACAAGATGTACTGCAGAAATTCACCAAAGATCTCAGACAGCACCTTCCAAACCCAAAACCACGTCCATCTAGAAGGATAAGGGCAGCAGATACATGGGAACACCACCAATTTCACGGTCCGCTCCAAGCTACTCAGCATCCTGACTTGGAAATATATCACCATTCCTTCACTGTATTTGGGTTAAAATCCTGGAATTCCCTCCCTAATGCCATTGTGGATCAACCCATAGCAGGTGGGCTGCAGCGGTTCAAGAAGGCAGCTCAGCAGGACCTTCTTAAGAGCAACTAAGGACAGGCAATAAATGCTGGCCAGCCAGTGATGTCCACATCCCCCAAATGAATTACAATTTTTACACAAAATCACATGCTATTTTACAACAAAGTCAGCCATTATACACCACACAAGTCTCCTCCCTTCTATCTCAATCTCACTCTACCGAGATTTTCTTCACATCCTTTCTCTCGAGTATTAAGCTTTCTCTCAAAGTTATCTATGTTCTGCACCTCAACATATTCTTTGTTGCATATTCTTTGGAACTGAAGAACAGCCCTAATGGACTTGAAATGTTAACTCTATTTCTCTCATTATAGCTACTGCCAGACGTACTAAGTTTCTACAGCACTTTCTGTTTTTTGAGTTCTCACTGGTGGCCTGGCCAACATTTTTTTCATATATCCAGAGGTGCTCTTACACACAACCGAACTTTTTTTTTTTACCCATCACCAAATCACCCCTGGTATCTTTTCATCTATTAACCACCACCAGTAAATCACCCATACCATTATTTAGTCATAGAGATGTACAGCATGGAACATAGCCTTTGGTCCAACTCGTTCATGCCAACCAGATATCCTAAATTAATCTAGTCCCATTTGCCAGTATTTGGCCCATATCCCACTAAACCCTTCCTATTCATGTACCCATCCAGATGCCTTTTCGATGTTGCAATTGTACCAGCCTCAACCACTTCTGGCAGCTCATTCCATACATGCACCACCATCTGCATGAAGAAGTTGCCCTTTAGGTTCCTTTTAAATCTTTCCCTTCTCATCTTAAACCCATGCCCTCTAGTTTTGGACTCCCCCTACTCTGGGAGGAAGACTATGCCAATTTATCCTATCCATGCCCTTCATGATTTTATTAATCTCTATAAGGTCACCCCTCAGCCTCCGACCCTCCAAGGAAAGAAACCCCAGCCTATTCAACCTCTCCCTATAGCTCAAACCCTCCAATCCTGGCAACATCATTGTAAATTTTTTCTGAACCCTTTCATTTTTCATTTTTCCTACAGCAGGGAGGCCAGAATCGTTCGCAGTATTCCAAAAGTGGTCTAACCAATGTCCTGTACAACTGCAGCATGACCTCCCAACTCCTTAACTCAATGCTCTTACCAATAAAGGCAAACGTACCAATGCCTTCTTCACTGTCCTGTTTACCTGCAACTCCACTTTCAAGGAACTACGAACCTGCACTCCAAGGTCTCTTTGTTCGGCAACACTCCCCAGGACCTTACCATTAAGTATATAAGTCCTGCCGATTTGCCCTACCAAAATGCAGCACCTCACATTTATCTAAATTAAACTCCATCTGCCACTCCTTAGCACATCACCCCATCTGATTAAAGTTCCATTGTAGACTGAAGTAACCTTCATGGCTGCCCACTCCACCACCAATTTTGGTGTCAACTGCAACTTACTAAGCATACCTCTTATATTCACATCCAATCATTTATTCTTCGAGTAACATAGTTAATCAGATCACTTGGTCATTATCACAATGAAAGCTGTGGAAACTTGCACAAATTGGCTGTCACGTTTCTTTCATACAATAATGACTACATTCTTTCAGTCCTTCATGGTCTATAAAATACTTTGGGATGTGCGGACATTGTGAAAGGTGCTATATAAATGCGAGTCTTTTAATGCATATGTCATGCCTGCATTAAGCAGAAAGCTTATTGTTCTGCCAATTCTGTCCTATAAACCATTACCTGGAAAATGCACAACTGTGATCCCTTCTACTTGTCCTGGCTAAATGAATACTTGTGAATCAGTGACCCAACGTGTTGGCACCATGTCACCTACGTCACAATGATTTAGTTGGTATACTTTGTAACTTACTTTATTATTTTGAAGTTTTAAAATTTGGCACTTCATCTGCAATTCCTTGAACCATTATTAGTTAGTTAAACACTAATGAATTTTCAATGTGTGTAGCTCTTCTGCTCAGGTAATATTTATTTAATTTTCAATTGGATATACTTGAGTGGTCGTATCACGGTTTGAATTTGAAATTTTTATTCTATGTTTTATATTCTGGGGCAGCTGTTCAGATTTGTATTTGCAAATCGATTAAAGTGTATTCAGCCCCTGCAGGTGTGATCAAATACCTTAAGCATGCCAAAATTAATTTGGCATTTTCAGAAACAGGAGATAACTTAGCAACAGTTAAGTATTAATAAACGTGATGCTTTGTGAATAAAATGGAGCAGCCAAGTAGAAAAATGGATTTATAAACGTGACCAGTTGGTCCAACTGAACCTGCTAGCATTTCTGTCCCACGTAGCAGCATAATTTTGTCTTCTCTCCTCAATTTATTGATGTAGCTTTCCCTGTTTACAACGGTTATTTGGCTACACCCTCAGTGGTGTCGATTTTAATTCCTACCTGCGAGTCATATGAACAGGGACAGAGGCGGATGGCAAGAGGTTCGGCACACCACATAAAACCCATGAGCCTAAAAGCTCATCTGCACAGGCAGCGTGGGAAGTGGGTGGTGGGCTCAGATAACTGTGCTTGAATCTATTCCTGAAGGTTTCATCACATGATGTGTCCCCGTGTTCCAGCCATGAGTCAGCCAACACATCCATCTTTGTGGCACACTGCCTTCATATGCCACTCCAAAAGCAAAAAAGACTGTTTAATCAACTGAAAAATGCTTGACCTTAACAATCTCTCTTTTGCCTTTTTTCAACACTTTTTTTTAATCTGGTAAAGAAAAAGGATGAAAGAAAATGATGAGAATTCCACCTTTTTATCATTCCTTTGACATTTTTCTTCCACCAAGATTGCAAACAGTGTCATAGAAACTGACCTTAAATTTCTTCATATCCTTTCTCTCGAGTATTAAGCTTTCTCTCAAAGTTATCTCTGTTCTGCACCTCAACATATTCTTTGTTGCATATTCTTTGGAACTGAAGAACAGCCCTAATGGACTTGAAACGTTAACTCTATTTCTCTCATTATAGCTACTGCCAGACCTACGAAGTTTCTACAGCACTTTGTTTGTTGAGTTCTCACTGGTGGCCTGGCCAACATTTTTTTCATATATCCAGAGGTGCTCTTACACACAACTGAACATTTTTTTTACCCATCACCAAATCACCCCTGGTATCTTTTCATCTATTAACCACCACCAGTAAATCACCCATACCATTATTTAGTCATAGAGATGTACAGCATGGAACATAGCCTTTGGTCCAACTCGTTCATGCCAACCAGATATTTTTGCTGGAAGATTGGCAACTTTAGCGTCAGAGGAAGTGGAAAGCTGCACAGGGGAAGGGAAGATCCTTGTGAGGCCCACAGGAACACTCCTGCTCCTTGTGACATGATGAAGTTCTCTGGGTCTCTTCCATTTTGGCATTTTTTGCTGCATGGATGACCTGGCAGGAATCTCACAAACCCAGGTTAAACTTGCAATGTATCTTATCAAATGAAAAACCTCATTTCTTTCCAAAGAAAGTAGATTCTGTGGGAATGCAGTCATGGATATTCCCACTGTCTGTCCACTCAGTTTCCACTGGGTTGGGGGGCGGGAATGGGATAAAAATCACAATCTATATGAACATTTGAAATAGAAGTCAAAGTAGACCACTCTATCCCTCAAGTCTGCTCTGCCATCCAAAAAGGATCATGGCTGATCTGATTATACATTTCTGCCTACCTGCAAGAACCATTAATCCCCTTGCTTGGCCTGAATCTATCTCTGCTTTAAAAGTATTTAGACTTTCATCCTCAACGGGTGGCAGAAGCAGAATTCCAAAGATTTATAACCCTCTATCAGAAACAAAAATGTCATTATCCAAAGATAAAGTCCAAAGATGTGCAGGCTAGGTGGACTGGCTATGCTGAACACTATGGTCAATTTAGCAATGTGCAGACTGGTTGGATTAGCTATGAGAAATGCAGGATTACAGGGACAGGATAGAGGGGTAGGTCTGGGTGGCATGTTCTTCAGAGGGTCGTTTAAACACCATGGGCCAAATGGCCTGCTTCTACATTGCAGGACTTCTATGATTCTATGTTGTGAATGGGTGACCCCTTACTTTTAAGCAGAACCCTCCAGTTCAAGATTCTTCCAGAAGTGGAAATATCCATTCTATATCCATCCTGTCAACACCCGTCAGGATCTAATAATTTACAATCTAGTCACCTTTTACTCTTATAACCTGCAGCAGATACAGACTAGCTTGTCCAACTGTTCCTCATAAGGCAACCCACCCATTCTAACTATTAGTCTGGTAAACTTTCTACGAACCACTTGCATTCTTTCTTAAATAAGGAGATCAATACTGTACATGATATTCTACATGGTCTCACCAATGCCCTGTAGAACTGAAGCACAATTTCCCTACATTTTAAGTTCAATTCTCCTTGCAATAAGCAAAAACATTGTATCAGCTTTCCTAATTACTTGTTGTACCTGCATACTAACCTTTTGTGATTCATATCCAGATCTTTCTGCACCTCCGAACTCTGCAATTTATCACTATTTAGAATAGTATTTTATTTTATTCCTGCCAAAATGAACAATTTCATATTTTGCTAAATTATAATTGAGCCATTTCGATTGACCCAATTTTCTGAAGAAGGGTCCGACTCAAAATGTCAGCTTTCCTGCTCCCCTGATGCTGCCTGGCCTGCTGTGTTCCTCCAGCTCCACACTGTGTTATCTTAGTTAGAACTGTTTAATTGTTAACTACAGTATGCCCCAAACTTGGCCAAATTATCATTTAATTTATGATTTCCTCCTTGATCTTTAGAGTTTTTACTTTAGCCATAAGTCTTTTGTGAGAGATTTTTAAAAAAAGTTAGGATACAGTACGTCAGCCACATTGCCTCAGAGATTTCCAGAGCCTATTAGGCATGACCTGCCTTTCATGAACCCACTTTGGCAGAGATATATTGCTTACACTCTTGCCAGATCTTGTGAATTACTTTCTTTGCAACTGACTAACATTTGTTTCATTATGGATGCTGACCTCATGGACCTATGCTGCAAATTCTCCTACATATCACACCATTGACATATTAAAACATTAGCCACTTCCAGGTTTCTTCATTGTGTTTTTTTCCTTTTAAGTTTTGTAAAGGTTCCATCGAAACTCTTGTCCCTTTTTTAAGGGTCAGTTTCTTTGCTGATTTCTGTTTTCTTTTTGATTTGCAAATATAACTTACACATTGTTAAGTATTTCAGTCATAGAGTGATACAGCATGGAAACAGGCCCTTCTGCCCAAACTGGTCCATGCTGACCATGGTGCCCACTCAGCTAGTTCCAATTGTCTGCATTTGGTCCATATCCCTCTAAACCCTTCTCATCCTTGTACCTATCCAAATGTTTTCTTAAATGTTGCTATTGTACTTGCCTCTACCGCTTTCTCTGGCAGCTCATTCCATATAGGCACCACATTCTGCATGAAGAAGTTGCCCCTCAGGTCCTTCTTAAATCTATCCCCTCTCGCCTTAAACCTATGCCCTCTAGTTTTCAATTCCCCATCCCTGGGAAAAAGACTATATGCATTCATTCTATCTATGTACCTCATGATTTTATACATCACAATAAGGTCACCCCTCTTTCTCCTACATTCCAAGGAATAAAGACCTATCCTGACCAACCTCTCCCTATAACTCAGGCCTACTAGTCCTGGCAACATCCTCGTAAATCTTCTTTGCATACTTTCCAGTTAACTGTGTCTTTTCTATAATAGGATAACCAAACCTGTACAAAATACTCAAGTGCGGCCTCACCAACGACTTACATAACCGTAACATAACATCGCAACTCCTATACTCAGTGCCTCAATCAATGAAGGCCAGCATGCTAAATGCCTTCTTCATCACCCTGTGATGCCAATTTCAACAAACTATGTACTTTTACTCCTAGGTCCCTCTGTTCCACAACAATCCTCACGACCTTACCATTTACTGCACAAGTCCAACCTTGGTTTGACTTTCCAAATTGCAACACCTCACATTAATCTGTATCAAATTACATTTGCCAATCCTCAGCCCACTTCTCCATCTGATCAAGATACCTCTGTAATTTTTGATAACCTTCTTCGCTATCAATACCTCCTAATTTTGTATCATCCGCAAACATAGTAATCATGCCTTGTTCATTAACATCCAGATCATTTATGTAAATAACAAAGGTCCCAGCACCGATCCCTTTGGCACATCACTAGTCACAGGCCTCCAGTCCGAGAAACAATCTTCAAACATCATCCTCTGCTCCCTACCATCGAGCTAATTTTGAATCCAATTAGCTAGGTCTCCTTGGATCCCATGTGATCTAACTTTCATGACTAGCCTGACAAGCAAGATCTTGTCAAAGGCCTTACTGAAGTCCATACAGACAACATCCACTACCCTACCTCATCCATCCTCTTGGTTACCTCTTTGAAAGACTGGAAAAGATTTGTCAGACATCACTTCACGCGTACAAAACCATGCTGTCTATCCCTAATCAGACCTTGACTATCCAAATGTTAGCTGATCCTGTCCCACAGTATCCTCTCCAATAACTTGCTACCACTGATGTCAGGCTCACTGACATGTAGTTCCCTGGCTTGTCTTTGCTACCCTTCTTAAACAATGGAACAACATTAGCCACCTTCCAGTCTTCTGGAACTTCACCAGTGGCTAAAGATGAAGCAAAAATCTCTGCAAGGGCCTCTGCAATTTCTTCCCTAGCATCCTGCAACATCTGAGGATGGACTTTGTCAGGCCCAGGGGATTTATCCTCCTTAATGCGCTTTAAGGCAGCAAACACCTCCTCTCTGGTAGTGTCTGTGTGGTTCAAGACATCACCACTTGTTTCCCTTATTTCCTTAGCAACCATGTGCACCTTAACCTGTGGACCTGTCCTATCATTTTCCATAACTATGTTAAAACAAAGAGGGTTATGGTCACTGGACCCGAAGTGTTCTCCGACTGACAATTCAGTCACTTGCCCAACCTCGTTTCCTAACATCAGGTCCAGTGTTGCAGCCTGCCAAGTAGGACCCTCTACATATTGATTTAGGTAATTTTCTTGAAGACTTCTGACAAATTCCACCCCGTCCAGGCCTTTTACACTCTGGGTGGAACAGTCAGTACAGGGGATATTAAAATCTCCAACCAATACTACTCTATTATTCCTACAGGTATCTGTAATCTCTCTACACATCTACTCCTCTAGTACCCACTGGCTATTTGGGGTTTTATAATACAGTCCCAACTGAGTGACCATACCATTCTTGTTTCTAAGTTCTAACCATATGGCCTCATTTGATGACTCCTTAAGAATATCCTCTCTAAGGATATTTGATATGTAAACAATACCATAAATTAAAATGAAATGAATACCATTGATTTGTTAAAGAGGATATTGTTTTAATTGTCCAGCTGAAAATAATGTAGACTGAACAATGAAGTTATACATAAGCAATTCTTCCACATGGCTCAACACACAGCACCTTTTCATTCCCCGATAGCTTAATGTGAATCAATATTGGCATTGTAAGAAATAGATCTCAAGTCATCGCAAACTAACACAATTTTCAAGTATAAGCAAAGAGAAATGCAGAAGTTGATAAATTGCTATTTTAACTCTTGACGTGTAATTCAATTTTGCTTTAGAAGTTTCATTCTGTTCCTTCAGCTGTAGGAGAAAGGACTTGGGGGAAAAGTATACGATGACATTAATAGCAATACAATAATTTGCATATACAGGCATTAAGGACAAGGTAATAAATTGAGTACAAATATGATGGTTAATTGCAAGGTAATCAATTGGAAATAGATGCAGAGATTAATGAAAGTGAGATAATTGGATGTACGTGCACAAGATTAATGGTAATGTAATAACGGATAGACAATTGGAGTTTAACATCAATGGTGATAAATTTGGTATAAATGTTGTGCTAATTGCATTGTACTAAACTGGGTAATCAAGCTTGAAATTACTAGTAGTGTGATAAAATGGCCATACATGCGTGATTGGATAGTGTAGTGGAATACATGCAATATGTATGCACCAGGGTAATGGTGGGTAATAATATAGATATAAGTGCAAGCCTGGAAACTGCCAACTCTGCATTTGCAGGGGCAGGAAACTTTGACCGGGTTGATAAGGTTATGTCTTCTGGTTCTCATTACATTAGAAGCAATCATACCTTAGACTCAAAATGCTGGAGCTTCGTATGTGTGCTTTTTAGTTCTCCATGTGTCTGGAAGACTGTTATGTTGTGACTCAGATCATGACTGCAGTGCAGCAGCAAAATGTGGCACACTGAATATACATTCTCATAACTATTAGTTCTTTCATGGGAAGTAGGAGTTGGTTCCAAGGCTAACATTTGTTGCCCAACCCTAAATATCTTTGAGAAGGAGATGGTGAGTCACCACCTTGATTCACTACAGTTCATGTTACATGGATATTATCAGAGATGTGTTTGGGTGGGAGTTTCAGAATTTTTGACCAGCAAAGGTAAAGGAACAGTGATATGGTTCCAGTCAGGAAGGTGCGTGTTTTGGAGGGAACTTGCAGATGGTGGTGTTCCCATGGATTGGATGCGTCCTTGTTCTAAGTGGTAGATGCCGTGGGTTCTTTACAGCTCAGCCATACGTTTGGAAAGCTCATTACGTGGACAGAGTTTTGTCCATACCCGTGGCCATAGGGTTCAATCAGGGATGGGGATCATTTTAAATCTACTCAACAGGATACAAATGTGCGATTTTGATCTGCCGTCCATCAAATACCCCACCTTGTCTACCATTCCAAATGTCAGGAGAGGTACATAAGGGGCAGCAACTCTGTTGTCACCTGTTTTACGCTACTGGCAAAAATTAAATTTCCACTCTAGCAACTTAGCGTGCTGTTGAAAGTGTCTCGGTGAGTTGCTGCAGTACACAGTGTAGCCACACTGCTGTCATTATTTGTTGGTGGCAGAGCGTGTAAATTTTAAGGTGGTAAATAGAGTACGACTCAGATAGGTAGCTCTGACTTGATGGTGTCAACTTGGCAAGTGTACCTCTTTCGGTAAATGTGGTGCTCCCTGCCACACTTACACCACCACATTGGGACACAGGAACTGACAACTTGCAGAGTTTAACAGCAGTGTAATAAATTGAGTATAAATACAGAAGTCAATGGCACCGCCGTAGGTTGGGTGTATGTGGCATAACATTAATGGTGGTAGAATAAATTGAATGCAAATGCAGTGCTTAATTTCAGCATAATAAATTATAAATTAACTCATTATCAATGAAGAGTTTAACTGCAGCATATTAAATTTTAAACTAATTAATTATAAATGAAGTGTTTAATTGAAGTATAATAAATTAGATATAAATGCAGTTCAACTCCAATATAATAAATTAGAAGTTAATTAATTATAAATGAAGTGTTTAATTCCAGTACAGTACTTGGATATAAATGCAGAGGTTAATAGTAGTACAATAAATTGAATACACATGTTGGAGATTCATACTCATGGAATAAACAGGTACAGAATATGATAGCTGGAGGCATCTACGAAAGTTAGACATTACTTTTCAAAATTGTGACATAATACATACCTTGACAAAAAGTTCCCAACATGTATTTAATTACAAATATTTCATTACAAAAGATATGAAGTGTAGTCCAGTGATTTGAATTCAAGTTGGTTCTAGGAGTATCAACTTTTGGTTTAGTGTGAGCATTTTTCTATGTGAAGTCCCTCATTTTGCCAGTGGGGAGCAGACTTTCACCACTTCTGCAAAAATGCTCATGGCACAAGTCTGGGCAGAAGCAACATCATTTTGGAAATGTTGGTTTTACAGTTCCCAAGTGGCCTAACTACCCAAAGCAGACATTAGTTCAGCTGTGGGGCACAATTCAGTTCTTTATAGCTGAGCTGTACATTTGGAAAGCTCATTTCATGGACAATGTTTTGTCCAAACCCGTAAAAATAGGTTGAAACTGGGAGATGGGGATCATTTTAAGTTTATTCAACGGTGTTCAAATGTGCAATATTGGATCTGTGATCCATCAGACAACCCCTCCTCACCTACAATTCCAAATTTCAGGAAAGGTATGTTAGGGGCAGCAACTCTGTTATCACCTGTTTTACACTACTGGCAAAAGTTAAATTTCTACTCAAGCAACTTTGGGTCAGATTGCATGAACGCCACCAAATCTAGGTAGCTGAAGTCCTCCTTGGAATAAGTCCTAACCCTTCCCTCAAACGTAAGGGTCAACTTTGTAAAGGTGACTAATTATCAATGTACACACGATGCCTCTCACAAACTACACCAACTGACAGCAGCAATTAAAAGACTACACAAATGGAATACTCTGTGAATCAATGGTTTGCAGAGAGTATCCAATCATATCATCACTTTTATATGTACTCAGCTTCAATGGTCATAAAGTAAACCGCCAGGACTGATTCTGTAATCCACACATCCCATAAACCCACCTTCATAAATGTAATTTAATACTCATGGGATTACATTACAAATTATATTTACCTTTTTTTTAAGCCTCAAAGTTTGAGAACATCAATACTTTCCACTTGTATATCGCCAAATACTATAACAGTATCTGGCTTCCAATCTTCTAAACGGTGTGGATAGTCAAGGATATGTCTACCATTGACAGATACCTGAATAAATAATTCATAAATGATACATTAATTTCAAGACAAAAGCCTACAAACAGTGCATCTAAAACATTATAGTAAGTAAAAATGTACAACAAATTGCCACTAATGATATAACTTAATAGAAAAATAGAAAATAAGAGAAGTTGGTCATTCAGTTCATTGAGCCTTCTCTGCCATTCAAACAGATGATGCAAGACCATTTACCTCTACACCATCTTTCAAGATATCAGAATATCTCTTCGTGTCATTAATATCCAGAAACCTACCAATTTCAATCTTGAATGTGCTCAATGATCAAGCTTCACAGCCACTGGGATAGAGAATTCCAAAGGTTTACCACCATCTTACTGAAAATGTCCCAGTCACAGATGGCCACACCATATTCTAAGTCTGTGTCCCAAGTCAGGAAGGATTCCAATGCAACTGCAGTCCTGTCTAACGTGCTGGAGGTTTTTGAATAGGTAATAGAAGAGTGCCATACAACAGACTTGTGACAAAAATCGTGGAAGATGGCAACATGGATACAAAATTGGCCAACAGATGGGAAACAAAAAAAATTGGTTAATGAATATTTTATGGGCTGGAAGAAAGTTTGTAGTGGATTTCCAAAGCAGTCAGTATTGGGTCTCTCTTTTGTTGATATATTAATGATATAGACCTTGGTTTGCAGGGAACAATTTTAAAGCTTGTGGATGACACAAAACTTGGGAGAATTGTAAATTGTGATGAGGACAGGGTGGAACTCCAAAAGAATATAAACAAATTGGTGGAGGAGTAGGATGCAGTCGAAGTTCAATGCAGAAATGTGTGAGGTCATGCACTTTGGTACAAAGAACAGGGAGAGATAGCATAAAATAACAGGTACAGAGGAGCAGTGTGCATGTGCACAAGTCATTAAAGGTGTCGAGACAGTTAGGGAGAGCTGTTAATAAAACATACAGTATTCTAAGCTTCATAAATAGGGGTATAGAATAGGGAGGTTAAGAAGAACTGTGATACGACAGTGGCCCCACTAGAGGACACGCAACTTCGTCCCTAGCTTCCAACAACGTCTGGGATGTACTTGATCATGTCTCGGGGATTTATCTACCTTTATGCATTTTAAGATCTCCAGCTCCTCCTCTTCTGTAACGTGGACTCATTTCAAGTCATCACAATTTTCTTCCTCAAGTTCTCTAGCTTCCAGGTTTTCCGCCACAGTAAAAACTGATGAGAAATACTCATTTCCTATGGCTTCTTAAGTAGAATACCTCATTGATCTTTAAGGGGCCCTAATCTCTCCCTAATTACTCTTTTGCCCTTGATATACTTGTACACTATCACTCGATTCTCCTTTGCATTATCTGCTAAAGCTATCTCACGTTCCCTTTTGGCCCTCCCGAATTCCCTCTTACATGTACTCCTACACCCACTATACTCCTCAATGGATTCCCTTGATCCTAGCTGCCTATATCTGACAAAAGCCTCCTTTTTCTTGAACAGAGCCTCAAAACTCTCGTCATCCAGTGTTCTCTACTCCTGGCAGCCTTGTCCTTTACTCTAACAGGAACATGCAGATTCAGAACTCTCATTATCTCAGTTTTGAAGGCCTCCCACCTGTCATATCCTTTTACCTGCGAACAGCCTTCCCCAATCGATTTTGAAAGCTCCTGTCTACTACCATCAAAAATTGGCCTTGCGCTAATTCAGAACTTTAACTTGTAGAACAGATCTATCCTTTTCCATGACTATTAAAACTATTAAAAAGTGCTCCCCCACCTACACCTCTGTCACTTGCTCTGCCTTAATTCTGAAGAGGAGGTCAAGTTTTGCTCCTTCTCTAATTCAGCCATCTACATATTGATTGGGAATTTTTTTTCTGAACACACTTAACAATTCCTCACCATCCAAGCCCTTAACACTACGGCAGTCCCAGTCTATATCTGAAAAATTAAAACTTCCTTCTATTGCAACCCTATTATTCTTACAGGTATCTGCAATCTCCCAACGTATTTGGTCCTCAATTTCCCACTGACTATCAGCCACCTATAATATAATCCCATCAAAGTGATCACACCCTTCTTATTTCTCAGTTCCACCCATATAGCCTCACTGGATAATTCCTTGGGAATATCTTCTCTAAGTACTGCCATGATGTTTTCCATAATCAAAAACACCATACCCCTTCTATCTATCCTGTAGAATCTGTACTCCGGAACACAGCTGCCAGCCCTGTCCCTCCCTCCCTCCCTCCATCAGCCATGTTTCTGTAATAGCTATGATACTCCAGTCTCATATACCCATCCATGCCCTGAGTTCATCTGTCTTACTTGTTAGCCTCTTGCATTGAAATAAATGCAGTTTAATACATCAATCTTCCCTCATTCCCTGCTGTTCCCTTGCCTGCCCTGTTCAACTTCTATACTAGCCTCAACCTCTTTTGTTTGACTATTGTTTAGGGTCTCCCTCCAGTTCAGGTGCAATCTATCTCTCTTGTACAGGTCACTACTGCCCCAGAAGAGATCCCGGTGATCCAAAAATCTGAATCCCTCCCCACTGCACCAGCTCCTCAGCCACGCATTCAGCTGCCCTATCCTCCTATTCCTACTGTCACTAACATGTGGCACCAGCAGTAATCCAGAGATTATTAGCTTTGAGCGTATGTTTGCATGTATGTTACTGAAAAGTACTAGAACAACATTATTGTGCCAGACATGCCCTGAGAAAGCAATCACCCTTTGGGCAAACACCAGGACTCTACCTAGGATCTCCATATTCTGAAATAATCTGAGATGTAAGAGATAGTTGGCATCAACCCATATCTCAGAATTCTAAATGTTATACATTGGTAGTCTACTGTGTAATCCCGTGTCATTTTCAATTGTGTCAGTTGGTATTCTCCTTATAGAGAAGATTGGTAAAACAGTACCTGGAAAGAGTTGTTCCACACCATGAACACCAGCTTAAATGGAGCATTTCTGGAAGAAATCTTTTCATACTTCTCACCCTGAAATCCCCAACCGTCTGGTCCCCGAGAATTAAATATCACTTTCTCAAGGTCCTCTTTAAAACGGGGATTGAAATGAAATAAAATGTCTGCATCAGGATGGTCGCCCTTCTGAAAATTAACATCGAATCTAAAGAAAAGATATTCTTGATAAGAAGTAACAATGTTATCGACTTCAAAGCAATTTATTAAATAACTGTTATTAGGAACAGGCAGCTATTGTGGTTAGTTGCATTATAACTTGGTGGCCTTGCTAACTCATACACAGAGACATAAGACTGAGTAGCTTCTTGATATCAAATATACATGAATAGGAGAACTAAACCTTGTGTTGATTTTCTATTTAGCAGGACTTATATTACATATATAATAGTTCTCATCCTTCCCTCAATTGATCAAACGTTGTCTGCCTGATTAGTGATGGAAACAATTCTGTTTAAAAAAAAGCAGGTGATTAGCTGGGAATAAACAGATATAACTTAGCACCTTTAACAAAGTAAAATGAAGATGTCTCAGAGGGTTCAAGGACAGAGTCAATTTGGCTTGAGCTAAGAAATAAAAAGGATAGAATTATATAGTGCAGTTAGGCTGTAGACCAGTAACCAGTGGAAAGGATGCAGAGGAATAAATCTGCAGGGAAATTACAGAGAAATGCCAACATTATAGAGTTATTATTAATGGGATATTTTAATTATTCAAATGTAGACTGGGATACTGGCTGTGTGAGGGGCAGCAAGGGGCAAGAGTTCCTAGATTGTGTTGAGGAGTTTCCTATAGCAGTACGTGTCCAGTCCCACAAGGTAGGATGCATTGTTGGACCTGGTCTTTGCAAATGAGGTAGGCCAAGTGGATCAAGTGTCAGTGGGGAAACTGTGATAACTGTATTATAAGGTTCAGGATGGTGGTGGAGAATGTCATGGAACAATTCAGAGTAATCAAAATCAATTAGAGCTGAGCTGACTTCAGATAAGTGACAGATGATCATTCAATGCAGAGAAGTGTGAGCTGATGCATTTTGGTTTGAAGCACATTGAACGACAATATAAAACAGGGGTTACAACGCTGAAGACAATGCAGGGACACAGAGACATGGATGTATATGTGGATTGCAGATGGTAGGACAGATGGAGAAAACAGTTCAAAAAGCATAGTGTCCTCAGTTTTATTAACAGGGGCATAGAGTACAAAAGCAAGAAGCAATTTATATAAGATGTTTGTTAGACCTAGGAGTAAATTACAGAGAGTTGTGAATGAAGTCCAGTCCATCACACAAACCAGCCTTCTTTCCATTGACTGTGTCTACACTTTCCGCTGCCACGGGAAAGCAGCCAACATAATCAAAGATTCCTCCCACCCCCGTAATTCTCTCTTCCACCAGGGAGAAGATAAAATAGTTTCAAAACACGTACCAACAGATTCAAGAACAGCTTCTTCCCCGGTGTTATCAGCCTTATGAACAGATCTCTCACATTAGAATTGATCTTTCTCTGCATCTTTTCTGTAGGTGTAACACTATATTCTACATTCTGTTCTATTACGCTATTATGCAAACTATGATTTGTCTGGTTAGCAAAACAATACTTTTCACTGTATCTTGTTACATGTGACAATGATAAATCAAATCAAATCAAACTCGAAATCTTATCAATGACATGAGGTGCCCAATTATAGAGTCATAGAGTCCTACAGCCCTTCGGCCCAAACTTGGCCATGCTGGACCAAAATGTTCATCCACGCTAACTCCATTTCCCTACACAAGGTGCAGGCCAGGATGAACACAGCAGGCCAAGCAGCATCATAGGAGCAGAGAGGCTGACGTTTCGGGCCTAGACCCTTCATCAGAAAAGGGGGAGGGGAAGGGGGTTTTGAAATAAATAGGGAGAGAGTGGGAGGCGGATAGAAGAGGGATAGAGGAGAGGATAGGTGGAGAGGAAACAAACAGGTCGAAGAGGCGGGGATGGAGCCAGTAAAGGTGAGTGTAGGTAGGGAGTTAGGAAGGGGATAGGTCAGTCCAGGGAGGACGGACAGGTCAAGGGGGCGGGATGAGGTTGGTCGGTAGGAGATGGAGGTGCGGCTTGAGGTGGGAGGAGGGGATAGGTGGGAGGAAGAACAGGTTAGGGAGGCAGGGACGAGCTGGACTGGTTTTGGGATGCGGTAGGGGGAGGGGAGATTTTGAAACTTGTGAAATCCACATTGATACCATTGGGCTGCAGGGTTCCCAAGCGGAATATGAGTTGCTGTTCCTGCAACCTTCGGGTGGCATCGTTGTGGCACTGCAGGAGGCCCAGGATGGACATGTCGTCTGAGGAATGGGAGGGGGAGTTGAAATGGTTCGCGACTGGGAGGTGCAGTTGTTTGTTGCGAACCGAGCGTAGGTGTTCTGCAAAGCGGTCCCCGAGTCTCCGCTTGGTTTCCCCGATGTAGAGGAAGCCACACCGGGTACAGCGGATGCAGTATACCACATTGGCAGATGTGCAGGTGAACATCTGCTTGATGTGGAAAGTCTTCTTGGGGCCTGGGATGGGGGTGAGGGAGGAGGTATGGGGGCAGGTGTAGCACTTCCTGCGGTTGCAGGGAAAAGTGCCGGGTGTGGTGGAGCTGGAGGGGACTGTGGAGCGGACAAGGGAGTCACGGAGAGAGTTGTCCCTCCGGAAAGCAGATAAGGGTGGGGAGGGAAAGATGTCTTTGGTGGTGGGGTCAGATTGCAGATGGCGGAAGTGTCGGAGGATGATGCGTTGGATCCGGAGGTTGGTGGGGTGGTACGTGAGGACGAGGGGGATTCTTTTTTGGTTCTTATTGCGTGGACGGGGTGTGAGGGATGAGGTGCGGGAGATGTGGGAGACACGGTTGAGGGCGTTCTCGACCACCGAGGAGGGGAAGTTACGGTCCTTGAAAAACGAGGACAACCTAGATGTGCGGGAGTGGAATGCCTCATCCTGGGAGCAGACGCGGCGGAGGCGAAGGAATTGGGAATAGGGGATAGCATTTTTGCAAGAAGGTGGGTGGGAGGAGGAGTATTCTAGGTAGCTGTGGGAGTCGGTGGGCTTGAAATGAATATCGGTTTCTAGGTGGTTGCCCGATATGGAGACAGAGAGGTCCAGGAAGGGGAGAGAGGTGTTAGAGATGGTCCAGGTAAACTTAAGGTTGGGGTGGAAGGTGTTAGTGAAGTGTATGAACTGTTCGAGCTCCTCGTGGGAGCACGAGGCGGCGCCGATACAGTCATCAATGTAGCGGAGGAAGAGGTGGGGTTTAGGGCCGGTGTAGGTACGGAAGAGGGACTGTTCCACGTAACCTACAAAGAGGCAGGCGTAGCTTGGGCCCATGCGGGTACCCATGGCTACCCCCTTTGTCTGTAGGAAGTGGGAGGAATTGAAAGAGAAGTTGTTGAGTGTGAGGACGAGTTCGGCTAAGCGGATGAGGGTATCAGTGGAGGGGGACTGGTCGGGCCTGCCGGACAGGAAGAAGCGGAGGGCCTTAAGGCCATCTGCATGGGGAATGCAGGTGTAGAGGGACTGGACGTCCATGGTAAAGATGAGGTGTTGGGGACCGGGGAATTGGAAGTTCTGGAGGAGGTGGAGGGCGTGGGTGGTGTCACAGACATAGGTAGGGAGTTCCTGGACCAAGGGGGAGAAAATGGAGTCCAGATAGTTGGAGATCAGTTCGGTGGGGCAGGAGCAGGCGGAGACAATGGGTCGACCAGGGCATTCAGGTTTGTGGATTTTGGGAAGGAGATAGAAGCGGGCAGAAGCGGGACATCACCTCAGGTACTCTACATCGCCGAGGCCGGACGCCAACTCTCCGACACCTCCTCCTACCGCCCCCTTGATCATGACCCCACCCCTGAGCACCAAACCATCATCTCGCAAACCATCCACAACCTCATCACCTCAGGTGCAGGAAGTGCTACACCTGCCCCCATACCTCCTCCCTCACCCCCATCCCAGGCCCCAAGAAGACTTTCCACATCAAGCAGATGTTCACCTGCACATCTGCCAATGTGGTATACTGCATCCGCTGTACCCGGTGTGGCTTCCTCTACATCGGGGAAACCAAGCGGAGACTCGGGGACCGCTTTGCAGAACACCTACGCTCGGTTCGCAATAAACAACTGCACCTCCCAGTCGCGAACCATTTCAACTCCCCCTCCCATTCCTCAGACGACATGTCCATCCTGGGCCTCCTGCAGTGCCACAACGATGCCACCCGAAGGTTGCAGGAACAGCAACTCATATTCCGCTTGGGAACCCTGCAGCCCAATGGTATCAATGTGGATTTCACAAGTTTCAAAATCTCCCCTCCCCCTACCGCATCCCAAAACCAGTCCAGCTCGTCCCTAACCTGTTCTTCCTCCCACCTATCCCCTCCTCCCACCTCAAGCCGCACCTCCATCTCCTACCGACCAACCTCATCCCGCCCCCTTGACCTGTCCGTCCTCCCTGGACTGACCTATCCCCTTCCTAACTCCCTACCTACACTCACCTTTCCTGGCCCCATCCCCGCCTCTTCGACCTGTTTGTTTCCTCTCCACCTATCCTCTCCTCTATCCCTCTTCTATCCGCCTCCCACTCTCTCCCTATTTATTTCAAAACCCCCTTCCCCTCCCCCTTTTCTGATGAAGGGTCTAGGCCCGAAACGTCAGCCTCTCTGCTCCTATGATGCTGCTTGGCCTGCTGTGTTCATCCAGCCCTGCACCTTGTTGTCTCGGATTCTCCAGCATCTGCAGTTCCTACTATCTCTCCCATTTCCCTACAGTTGGCCCATATCCTTCTAAACTTTTCCTGTCCATGCATTCATCCGAAGGTCTGTTAAATTTTGATAATGTACTCGCATCAACCACTTCTGCTGGCAGCTCATTCCATATGCATATCACCCTCTGTGTAAAAAAGTTGCCCTTCAGGTTCCCATTTATTCTTTCCTCTCTTACCTTTAACTGATGCCCTCTTGTCCTTGATTCCCCAACTCTGGGGGAAAAAAACTGTGCATTCACCCTATTTATGCCTCTCATGATCTTTCTATAAGACCCCTGCCCCCTCAGTCTCCTATGCTCTAAAGAAAGAAGTCCTAGCTTCTCCAACCTCTCCCTATAACTCAGTCCCTTGAGTCCTGGCAACATTCCTTGTAAATTTCTTTGGCACTCTTTCCAGTTTAATAACATCCGTCCTATAGCAAGGTCACCAAAACTGAACACAATACTCCAAGTGCAGCCTCACCAACATCCTGCACAACGGCAACATAACTTCGCAACTTCTATACTCAATGCCTGACTGATGAAGGCCAGTGTGCCAAAAGCCTTCTTCATTGTCCTGTATACCCGTTACTCCACATTCAGAGAACCGTGTACCTGAAACTCCTAGGTCCCTCTGTTCCATTATACTCCTTAAAGCCTTACCATTCACCATGAAACTCCTACCTTGATTTGACTTTCCAAAGCAACACCTCACACTTACCTATATTAAACTCCATTTGCCATTTCTCAGCCCACTTCCCCAGCTGATCAAGATCCTGCTGCAATTTCTGATAATCTTCCTCACTGTCCACGATGCTGCCTATTTTAGTGTCACCTGCAAACTTACTAATCATGCCTTATACATTCTCATCCAAATCATTGATATAGTTACAAACAGCAATGGGCCCAGCGCCAACCTCTGAGGCACACCACTAGTCACAAGCCTCCACTCCTACAAGCATTCTTCCACTATTACTCCCTGCTTCCTACCATCAAGTCAATTGTGCATCCAGTTTGCCAGGTCTCCCTGGATTCCATACAATCTAACCTTCCAGAGCAGTCTACCATGTGGAACCTTACCAATCCATACAGACTACATCTACCACCCTGCCCTCATCAACCTTCCTGGGCACTTCATCAAAGAGCTCTAACAAGTTTGTGAGGCATGATCTCGCACGCACAAAGCCATGCTGACTACTCCTAATTAAACCCTGTCTTTCCAAATGCATTTATATCTTATCCCTCAGAATCTTCTCAAGTAACTTACCTACCACAGATGTTAGGCTTACTAGTCTATGGTTCCCAGTATTTTCTTTGCAGCCCTTCTTGAATAAGGGCACAACATTCGCTACCTTCCAGTTTTCCAGGATCTCACCTGTGGTTAACGATGATGCAAATATATCAAGCAGGGCTCCCATAATTTCTTCTCTAGCCTCTTGCAGGGCTCTTGGACATATTTGGTCAGGACCAGAAGATTTATCCATCTTCATACATTCTAATACTTTCAACACCTCCTCTACTGTGATATGGACTGTCCCAAGATACCGCCACTAACTTCCCCAAGTTCTCAAGTCTTCATGTCTTTCTCCATGGTAAACACAGAAGAAATATTCATCGAGGGCCTCGCCCATCATCTGCGGTTCCACATATACATGTCCACTTTGGTCCTTGAGGGGTCCTATTCTCTCTCTAGTTATTCTTTTTCCTTTACTATACTTAAAGAATCTCTTTGGATTTGCCCTATTCTTCAAAGCCAAAGCTATCTTGTGCCCACTTTTGGCCGTCCTGGTTTCCTTCTTCAGTAAACTCCTGTATCTCCTGTATACCTCCCAGAGATTCCCTTGATCCCAGCTGTCTGTACCTGAGCCATGCCTCCTTCTTCTTTCTGGTCAAAGCTTCAATATCTCTTGTCATACAGGGCTCCCTACTCCTGCCACCTTGCCCTTCACCCTCACAGGAACATATAGACCTTGAACTCCAGATATCTAACTTTTAAAGGCCTCCCACTTGCTGGAGGTCCCTTTGTCTGTAAACAAACAACTCCAATCAACCCCTGCAAGCTCCTGTCTAATTCCATTAAAATTCACGGTTGCCCCAGTTTAGAACTTGAACCTGTAGACCAGTTGTGTCCCTCTCCGTAACTATTTTAAATAGAATTATGGTCACTGGTCCCAAAATGCTTCCCCACTGTCACCTCAGTCACCTGTCCTGCTCTATTTCCCAACAGTAGGTTGGGTTTTGCCCCTTTCCGAGAAGGACCCTCTATCTACTACTTGAGGAAACTTTCCTGAACACACTTAACAAATTCCACCCCATCTAAGCCCTTAACACCACGGCAGTCCCAGTCTATGTTAGGGAAATTAAAATCCCCTACTATGACAACCCTATTTCTCCTGCAAGTCTCCCCAATCTCCCTGCATATTTGTTCCTCTAATTCCCGTTGACTATTTGGGGGCCTATAGTACAACCCCAATAACGTCACCAGCCCCTTCTAATTTCTTAGCTCCACCCACAAAGCCTCACTGGATTATCCCTCAATTATTTAATCTCTGTCTGCTGCTGTGATACTCCCCGTAATCAAAAATGCAACTCCTCTCCTCTTTTTCCTCTACCTCTGTTTCGTCTGAAGCTGTTCCCAATGGGATGAAGGAACAAAGATGAGACAGCATAGTTTTAAAGTGATGTACAAAAGAAGCAAGGATGATGTGAGAAAACAAGCAGACATTAATCTGGTAATTAATCTGAGTTCTGAGGAAGGGCCACCGGACCCCAAATGTTAAATCTGTTTCTTCCTTCACAGATGTTGCCAGACCTGCTGAGCTTTTCCAGCAACTTTGTTTTTGTTCCTGATTTACAGCATCCGCAGTTCTTTCTGTTATTAATCTGGCAAACCTTCTTTAAATTTCTCCAATATATTTACATCCTTGCCTGATCTGCTCTTATATCCAAGGCATATTTAGTTCTGTACTCAAATCCCCTTGAAATAAATGTCCAACCTTCCTAATTGCTTACTGCATCAACATGCTAGATTTAATGACTCATGGACAAGGATATTGAGATCCCTTAAGTCACCTGCACAACCCAGCCTCTTATCGTTTAAGAATGACTCTGCTTCTCTGCGTTTTCTAAGAAAGTGAATAACTTAACACTGTTTCACATTATAGTCCATCTGCCATATTCTAGCCCATTCACTTAGCCTGTCCAAGTCCTCTTCAAGGTTCTTTGCATCCTCCTCAAATTGCACTCCCACCTAGTCTGGTGGTCATCAGCAAATTTGGAAATATTACAAATGGTTCCTAGTTCCAAATCATTTGTATAGATTGTAAACAGTTGTGGACCTAGCACTGACCATTTTGGTTCCCTTCGAGTAACAGTCTGCCATCCTGAAAATGATCTGTTTATTCCTACCTTATACACTGTATTAGCTAATTTTCAATCCTTACTCATATATTCTCCCCAATCCATGTGCTCTAATTTTATTACTAGCCTTCTGAATGGATCTTTATCAAAATCCTTCTGAAGATTCAAATATATCATAGAAACATCAAAAAGTAGGGACAGGAGTAGGTCATTTGGCCCTTCGAGCCTGCTCAAAAACAATATAATCATGGGTGATCATCCAACTCAATACCCTGTGCTCACTTTCACCCCATACCTTTTGATTCCTTTTGCCTTAGGAACTATATTCATCTCCTCTTTGAAAACATTCAATGTTTTGGCCTCAACCACCTTCTGTGGCAGAGTTGCACAAGCTCTCAGGGTAAAGAAATTTCTACTTATCTTAGTCTAAATGGCCTACTCCATATCGTTAAGACTGTGACCCGTTGTTCTAGACTCCCCAGTCGTCTAGGACATCCTTCCTGCGTTAACCTGTGTGGTCTGTCAGAATTTTATAGGTGTCGATGAGATTGCACCCTCATTCTTCTAAGCAACAGCAAATATAGTCCTAAATCATCCAGTCTCTCCTCATACGTCAGTCCTGCCATCCCAGGAATAAATTTGGTAAACCTTTGTTATACTCTCTCCATAGCTCAAACATCCTTCCTCAGATAGGGAGACCAAAACCCTATACAATACTCAAGCTGTGATCTCACCAAGGTCCTGTACAATTATAGCAAGACATTCCTGTTCCTGCACTCAAACCTTCTCACTAGGAAGGCCAACATACCATCTGCCTTCTTCATCACCCAGTGCATCTGCATGCTTACTTTCAATGACTGGTGTACATGGACACCCAAATCTCATGGCACCTCCCTTTCCCAACCTATTGCTATTCAGATAATAATATGCCTTCCTGTTTGAGAGCCAAAGTGGTTAACCCCACATTTATCCACATTATCTTTCATCTGCCATGCATTTACCACATTCATTAATTCTTACATGCTACAGTAATAGCTTCAAAAAGTTCCAACAAACTTATCAAACATGATTTCCTTTTCATAAATCCATGCTGACTCTGCCCAATTTTGCTGTTCGTTTCAAAGTGTTCATTATTGCATTCTTTATAACTGGTACTAACATTGAGCTATCAAGCCTGTAGTTCTCCACCCTCTCTCCCTTCTTAAATAAGAGGGCTAGATTTGCTACCCTCCAGTCAGCAAGAACCTTTCCAGATTCTGTAGAATAATGAAAGATAATCAGCAATGCATCCATTATCCCAAAAACTATACACACTCTTCGTTATTTGTGGATTTGCTACCTGTAGATCCATATACTCACCAGATCAGCCCCAGGCCCCCTTTTTTTTCTCACAGATCTGTCTGGTCTGATTGCCCAGTGCTTCACAGTAGATGAGAGAGTTACATGGTAGCAGCATCCACATTTTCTATTAACTGCAAAAAGTCCATGCCCCTAACCACCACAGATAATGAAGGTTTGGTATACTTTCTTGAACATTCTTGGATCAAGCTCATCTGATCCAGGACATTTATCACCTCTCAATCCAGCTAATTTTATTCCAATACTACTAATTTAATAATACCAATTTCTTTTAGCTCCTCAGATGCACCTGTCCCTTGATTGCTTAGTACTTTTGTGAGATTTTCTGTATCGTCTTCCTGGATATACATAAATGATCTGGAGGAAGGTATAGATGGTCTGATTAGCAAGTTTGCAGATGACACTAAGATTGGTGGAGTAGCAAATAGTGAAGGGGACTGTCAGAGAATGCAGCAGAATATAGATAGATTGGAGAGTTGGGTGGAGAAATGGCAGATGGAGTTCAATCCAGGCAAACGCGAGGTGATGCATTTTGGAAGATCCAATTCAAGAGAACTATATGGTAAATGGAAAAGCCCTGGGGAAAATTGATGCACAGAGAGATCTGGGTGTTCAGGTCCATTGTACCCTGAAGGTGGCAACGCAGGTCGATAGAGTGGTCAAGAAGGCATACGGCATGCTTTCATTTGTCGGACGGGGCATTGAGTACAAGAGTTGGCAGGTCATGTTACAGTTGTATCGGACTTTGGTTTGACCACATTTGGAATACTGTTCTGGTCGCCACATTACCAAAAGGATGTGGATGCTTTGGAGAGGGTGCAGAGGAGGTTCACCAGGATGTTGCCTGGTATGGAGGGCGCTAGTTATGAAGAGAGGTTGAGAAGATTAGGATTATTTACATTAGAAAGACGGAGGTTGAGGGGGGACCTGATTGAGGTCTACAAAATCATGAGAGATATAGACAGGGTGGATAGCAAGAAGCTTTTTCCCCAGAGTGGGGGACTCAATTACTAGGGGTCACAATTTCAAGCTGAGAGGGGAGAAGTTTATGGGAGATATGCGTGGAAAGTTCTTTACGCAGAGGGTGGTCGGTGCTGGAACACGTTGCCAGCGGAGGTGGTAGAGGTGGGCACGATAGCATCATTTAAGATGTATCTAGACAGATACATGAATGGGCAGGGAGCAGAGGGATACAGATCCTTGGAAAATAGGTGACAGGTTTAGATAGAGGATCTGGATCAGCGCAGGCTTGGAGGGCCGAAGGGCCTGTTCCTGTGCTGTAACTTTCTTTTTTCTTCGTTCCATAAAGACAGGTATAAAGTAACTGCTTAGTTTCTCCATCATTTCTGAGTTTCCCACTGTAAATTCTCCTGAAATGGATGAAGTCAAAGGAACAAGCGAAAACTCTTACAT
The DNA here is from genome assembly GCF_021869965.1 of Rhincodon typus. Lineage (NCBI taxonomy): Eukaryota > Metazoa > Chordata > Chondrichthyes > Orectolobiformes > Rhincodontidae > Rhincodon > Rhincodon typus. The sequence continues at coordinate 90,553,387 of NC_063338.1, read as the reverse complement.
GAGATTAATCTGAGGCAGATATGGAAGAAATTGACAGGCAGGAGTGGGAAGGATGGTCCATCATGGAGGACAAGAAATAACGGAGGCAGTTGGGCAGTTGAAAGCATCACATTAGGGATGAAAAAAGCAATTGTTAGTCACTAACAGTCCCCATTAACAATTATTCACTCTACCAGCTGGAGCGTTATCAACTACTTTGTCTGTCGAACTGTTCTTCTTTCTCTTTGGGCTCTATCATATCGTTTACTCCCAACGCCAACTCCCTCCATATTTTCTGCATATAAACTGACATTTTCCGTGCTACCATCAGTTCTGAGGAAGGGTCACCGGACCCAAAACGTTAACTCTGATCTTTTCTTCATAGATGCTGCCTGACCTGCTGAGCTTTTCCAGCAACTTCTGTTTTTGTTCCTGATTTACAGCATTCGCAGTTCTTTCAGTATTTATGAAAAAAAAATAGCGTTTTTGCACATGATATTGGAGTCGAAAGTCAAGTATCAAGACAAAATCAAAAGGGTTTGAGGAAATGGTTAGTCATCAAGAAAAAATAATACAGGCTGTAATATATTAAGTACATTTATGTGCACATGTTTTACAATTGTGAAATATAAAACTAAAAATAATACATTGTTATAAAGCTGTAGTTTAAGAATTATTCTTCCTCCTATTTCTGCCTCAAAATTAATGGATTTCTTAAGATGCTGGCCATTGTACTCCAGAAGTGACCTCAAGGTCAGCAAGCAAAAATGTATTAATGTGTATTTTGTACTTCCACATTGCTCATTAAATATATCTGCAAAATAGCAATAAAAGCTGTGCATTTATCCTAAAACTAAATACTTAGCACCTCACTTGTGGTATAACTGAATGTTCCCCATTCATCTAGAATATATCCCAGACACAAAGATATGATTCACTCACACGCAAAGAAATAAGATTTTTGGGACAAATTTGGTATTCAGTACCTAAACAATGATTCATTTATTTACAATATTTATAACAACATTAGCAGTTAATCTTAAAGAAAACTTGTGTGAAATGTTTCTTTGAAAATTAACATGATAATGTTAATGTGCAAATAGTATGAATATACAATTTACTTATTGTCTAAATGCTATCATTGGATACTAAAAATTAACGTTACCTGAGGGGATCATCAGTCAATTTTCCTTTAATAACTACTATTGACTCCTCACGTAATTCTTCATCAAATTTTGCAGTACAAGGAACCTTCTGAAATGTCAGACGTACAGTACATAAACAATTAATTGAAGTTATAAGTGAATACCAAGACCAACTCCTACTTTATTTTGTCTTTCTGGGAGTCTTTAGACCATGTAATTCCTAACAGGCAATAATAACATTGAACAGGAGCAGAGAATCATAAAATCTGGGGGCAATATAAAACTACAATGCAGTCCTAGCATTAGGAGAGCCTATTACTTATTTTAAATGGGAATTAGATAGCTACATACAGTCACACAGCACAGAAAGAGACCCCATCAGTCCAACTCATCCAGACATCGCAATCTGACCTCATCCCATTTGCCAGCATTTGGCCCATATCCCTCTGAACCATAGAACATAGAACATTACAGCGCAGTACAGGCCCTTCGGCCCTCGATGTTGCGCCGACCTGTGAAACCAATCTGAAGCCCATCTAACCTAAACTATTCCATTATCAGTCCCTGAAGCCTGTTCTCCCTTTCAACGAGACTGTGGTTCATTTACTACTTCAACACCATTTTCCTGTACTATCCCTAACTCACTTTAAAATCTAGCAATGTCTGCCTTGAACATACTCTGTGAATAGAAGAACACTGCTGGCAAAGACCTGAAAAGGAAGCAAAAGAACGGGAAGTATATATATTTTTGTATTGATTGGAACAAGGTCAGCCAGGTGGACCTGGTCCAATCAGGGAGTCCTGGCTGATAGTTATAAACAGGAGTGTCAGGGATTACATTCACTCAGGACCCAGCTGGGTCAGTATCACGTACTATGTACGTGTAAATAAAGGGTAACTTAGTGATGGGACACCGGCCTTCGCAGAATTATTTCACTTTTCTGGTGCAAAAAAAGCACAGAAGCCATGGAAATATTGCAGCACAGAAAAAGGCCTGGCCCATCAAGTCTATTATAGCTGAATAAGTTAGCCACACATTCTATCCCATGTACCACATTTGATCTTGCTTCAGGTGCACATCCAGGATTTTTTTTTTTTTTTTTTTTTTAAAAAAGGAGTTGAGGGTTTCCATTGCAACCAACAAACTGAGCATCGAATTCCAGACACCCACCGTGAGCTCGGTGAAAACAGCCTTTCCTCATACCCCCTATAATTCTTCTACCAATCAATCACTTTAAATCTGCACATCCTGGTAATTGATCTCTTTGATGGAAAAAAAAGGTCTTCCCTGTTCACTCAAAGTCCCTTGTTATTTTGTAATGTAGTCATATTCCCAGAGGACCATAGGGGCTGCTCTCCCATTAGGCAGACACAACTAGAACATTGAACATAGAACCGTACAGCACAGGAATGGACCATTTGGCCCACGATGTTGTGCCAAACATGACGGCAAATTAAACTAATCCCTTCTGCCTGCCCTTGGTCCACATCCCTGCATTCCTTGCATATTCATGTGCTTATCTAAAAGTCTTTTAAATGCCCCTATCATATCTGTCTCCACTACCACCCCTGGCAGCGCATTCTACACTCCTACCACTTTCTGTGTAAAAACGTTCCCCTCACATCTCCTATGACCTTTCACCCCTCACATTAAATGCATGCCCCCTAGTTTTAAACATTTCAACTCTGGGGAAAAAATATTCTGACCGTCTATCTATGCATCTCAAAATTTTATAGACTTCTATCAAGTCTCCCCACAGCCTCTGCCGCTCCAGAGAAAACAACCCTAGTTTTTCTAACCTGTCATTATAGTTCATACTCTCCAGTCCAGGCAGCATTCTTGTAAGCCTCTTCTCTCCAAAGCCTCCACAACCTTCCTGTATTGTGGCGACCAGAATTGAATGCAATACTCTTAAGTGTGGCCTAACCAAAGTCTTATAAAGCTACAACATGACATCCTGACTCCTGTACTCAATTCCCCAATCAAAGGCAAATAAACCTTCATCACCACTCTATTTACTTGCATGGCCATTTCAGGGAGCTATGGATTTGAACCCCAACGTCCCTCTGCACATCAATGCTGTTCAGTGCCATTAACTGTACACTTTTCCGTAACATTTGATCTCCCAAAGTGCAGCATCTCAAACTCACATAGATTAAGCTCCATCTGCCATTTCTCCACCCATATCTGCAAATGATCTATATCCCGCCGTATCCTTTGACAACCTTCTACACCATCGACAACTCCACCAATCTTTGGATCGTCTGAAAACTTACTACCCCGCTCAACTACATTTTCATCAAACAGCAGAGGTCCCAGTACGGATCCCTGCAGAACACTACAAGTCATGACCTCCAGCCTGGCAAACAACCTTCCACCACTACCCTCTGCCTTCTATGGGCAAGCCAATTCTGAATCCATGCAACCAAGTTACCATGGATCTCATGCATCTTAAATCTCTGGATGAGCCTACCATGATGGACCTTGTTGAAAACCTTACTAAAGTCCATGTAGACAACATTCACTGCTCTACTCTCATCGATCACCTTCGTCACCTCCTCGAAAAATTCAGTCAAGTTTCTAAGACATGACCAGCCCTGAACAAAGCCATGCTGACTTTCCCTAATTAGGCCATGCTTTTCCAAATGCACATAAATTCTATCCCTAAGAATTCTCTACAATAGCTTCCCAACCACCAATGTAAGACTCACTGGTCTACAGTTTCCTGCATTATCCCTATTTTCCTTCTTGAAAAGAGGAATAACATTAGCTATTCATCAATTCTCCGGGACCTCTCCAGTGGCTAATCAGGATACAAAGATCTTGGTCAAGACCCCAGCAATTTCCTCTTTTGCCTCTCTCAAGAACCTGGGGTAGATACCTTCAGGCCCTGGGAGCTTATCCACCTCAATGTTCTTCAAGTGACACAACACCACTTCTTTCTTAATGTCAAAATGCCCTAGCATATTAACGTGCTCCGCACAAATCTCTCTATCCTCCATATCTTTCTCCTGGGTAAATACTGACGCAAGGTACTCATTTAGAATTTCACCCACATCCTCTGCCTCCAAGCACAAGTTCCTTCCTTTATCCTTCAGTGGTCCTACCTTCTCCCTAATTATCCTCTTGTTTTTAAATATATGTACAGAATGCCTTGGGATTCTCTTTAACCCTACTTGCCAAAGTCATTTCATGGCCCCTTGGTGCTCTCCTCATTCCCTGCTTGAGTTATTTCCTGCTTTCTTTATATTCCTCATGGGCCCTGTCCGATTTTAGTTTCCTAAACCTTATATATGCTTTGTTTTCTCCTTTTGACTAAATTCATAACCTCCCTCATTATCCAAGGGACCCTCAACTTGCCATCTTGCCCTTCCTCCTTACTAGAACATCCAGTCCTGAACTCTCATCAGCAAGGTCATTAAACAATTCCCACATGTCAAATGTGGACTTGCCCAAGAACAGCTCCTCACAATTAACACGACCTAGCTCCTGCCTAATACTGATGTAATTTGACCTCTCCCAATTTAGTACCTTGTACCTTTAATCTGAGGGTCACCATGCCTTAAGCAAGGGTAACCTCAGCCAGTACTGGAATTAAACCTGCACTTTTGGCAGCCATCTGAGCTAAAAACTATCCTTTCATATGTTTTTTTGTACACCTCAATAAAGTCATCCCTCAGTCTCCTCTGTTCTAAGGAAAACAACCTCACACTATCCAATCTTTCCTCATAGCTGCAATTTTCAAGCCCTGAGACATTTTCGTGCTCTCTGTGGAACAGTTATGTCTTTCCTGTAACGTGGTGAGTAGGACCATGCCCAAAACCCTAGCTGTGGCCTACCCAGTGTCTTATATAGTTCCAGCATTACAAACGTGTTCTCGTATTCAATACCTTGGCCAATGAAGGAAAGCATCTTGTTTACTTTCTTCACTACTTATCTACCTGCCTTGCAACTTTAAGGGACCTGTGGGCATGCACTTCAAGTTCTGTCACTTCCTCAACTCAACAGCCTCTCATCAATGATTTACTGACTTGTTTCGTTTGTTCTCCACAAACGCATAACCTTGGACTTCTTCGGATTGAATTCCCATTTGCCATTTTTCCACTCACGCAACCAAACCATTGATATCTTCCTGCAGCCAACACCCAGACCCAACCCCTATAACCCATCTAATCTACACATCCCTGAACACTACAGGCAATTTAGCATGGCCACTCCACCTAACCTGCACATGTTTGGACTGTGGGAGGAAACCAGAGCACCCAGAGGAAACCCGCGCAGACACGGGGAGAATGTGCAAACTCCAAACAGACAGTCGCCCAAGGGTGGAATCGAACCCGGGTTCCTGGCACTGTGAGGCAGCAGTGCTAACCACTGAGCCACCTGATCGAATCTATCTAATGAGGATAGGAAAATGATCATCAGAGCATCCATTTCCCCACACTTCCTTTACAGCCTAGGGTAAAATTCATCCACCTTCATTGAATCACAGTCATACAGACCTACAGTACAGAAAAAGCCGATCAGCCCATCACAGATGCACTGGTCAAAAACAACCATCTACCTATTCTAATCCCATTTTCCAGCATTCAGCCCATAGTCTTGTAACTCTTTTCAGTGTGTTTCTTTTATTTTAAATATTTCAACTTCCTCCTACTTAACTTGAATATTTGTGTCTTTTTTTTATTTGTTTGCAGGATATGGCTATCGTTGGCTAGGCCAGTATTTATTGCCAATCTCTAATTTCCCAGAGGGCATTAAGAGTCAACCACGTTGCTGTGGTCCTGGAGACACATGCAGGCCAGACCAGGTAAGCTTGGCAGTTTTCCTTCCCTGAAGGACATTAGTGAATTAAATGGATTTGATGCTACTTACAATGCCAAGTTAGACACCCTTACTCCCTCCTAAATTTGTATTCTCCAGAATTCCTTCTTGACTGAGTAAAAGTAGTACCTTCAGCCAAGAAGCTAGTAGACTTTGGCAAGGAAATAAAGATTCCTGCTGCCAAGACAGATCTGCCAAATTAAATATCATCCATGGCAGGAAGAAAGATTAGTTATGGCCTAAGTAAAGAAACTTGTCTCTGGAGGGATCCAGGTGATGAAATTATTTTCTACCTCAAAATTATGAACAAGGGAATAAAATTAAGTGATTATGAGATTTTTTTAGATCTACACAAAATTAGGAAATCACCTTCAGGAGGAAATATCTATGTATATTGTATTAGAAAATGGCACTTGATCTCTGAGATCCAAGTTTAGCTCAACACCACCGTCACAGAGAGACAAAAGAAATGGTAATGATTCAGCACTAAAAGGCAATTTTAGTCAGTGATTATAGAATGACTGATGTGGGAAATAAACAAATCTTGCACTTCTCTTCAAAAGTTCTGTCTATGAACAGAAATTAAAAACAGAATTCTGATTCATGAAGCAACCTCACTCAGACACCTTTCACCAATCTGTTAAAATATGCTAAAATATGCCTCATCTTGCCCATGGACCGGGCAAAGGATCCAGTTTTCACCACTGAGGTTTTCAATTTTGATGTTTTTGTTCTCAGCTCATCATGCCAACAGAACTGAAATACTTTATGGTCGGCATTATTTAACACACTAACTAAACCATTCTCAGGGCTCACCCGGTGTTCTCAAAAAGTAGATTCTCATTTTGACTTACATTATACACAGAAATTACAAATATTATACACAGAAATTACAACTATGAAACAAAATGCATCTGTCCAACAAAACCCATTCTTTTCAGCAGCACCCACTCACTCTACCTCAGAGCTGGTCTGCTCCACAGTTTCATATGATTCATAACAAAATGTTGACACCCTATTTTATCTATGACTGGGTCTACACAACATTAATTAGTTAAATTGTTGCTCATACCAGTCCTGGGCATGTTTTCCACATATACACAACCTTAGCAAAGACCATGATGGGCTTGCATTCCGATATTGATGCCATGTTCTTATGTTCATTCAACAATGCTAGCCTATCAATTAATGTACCGCTCAAGGAAGCCATAGACCTTTGCACAATGACACTGTATGATAGTGATCCTTTCATGATACCATTATCTGAATCCATATTGATTAAACTTATGAACTTTGAAACTTGTACAGTTGACCTCTGTTTTAATAACACTTGTATGCCAAAATAAATGGTACAGCTTTGGGATTCCTGAATTGACCAATGCTCGCTAACATCTTTTGTCAGTTTCCACAAGAAATATATCTTAGATGGGATGACCCCTAACCTCTTGCATATTACCATTATGCTGATGACACACTTGTTGTATTGCAATCTGTAATTCCATGAAAGAAGTTCCTTACACACCCTGATCCTGTGTTTAAATTCATCTTTGAAATGAATGTCAAACAACCCTCCTTTCCTCACTGCGCAATTGAGAAATCCACTAATGCATTCTCTACTACTGTCCATTGTAAATCGTCATTGGTAAATACACAGGTTGGAATTACCACCATTCCACTCATTCAGATTGACTTCATAAATAGAACCCAAGTCATTTGAGAACCATGCAATTTTGACAGACACAGCAAAGCTATATTGTGGGATAATGAATATCCTTAAAAGATCATTGCTTGCTGTATATTGTACAAACCCATGAACGGACTCAAGGCAGCCACTTTCAGTCTTGAAAAGTATCCAGTCTTTCTAATATTGCCTTGGAAGAGTAAGATGTCTCAAAAATTACAGCAAATTAGGCCACTTTCAGAATTCTATGTTCAGTTCTGATCTCCATGCTATAGGAAAGATGTTGTTAAACTTGGGAGGTGCAGAAAAGATTCACAAGAATGTTGCGAGGGTTGTAGGGTTTGAATTACAGGGAGAGGCTGAATAGGCTGTGGCTATTTTCCCTGGAGCGTATGAGGTTGAGGGGTGACCTTATAGAGGTTTACAAAATCATGAGGGGCATGGATAGGGTGAATAATCAAGGTGTTTTTCCCAGGGTAAGGGAGCCCAAAACCAGACGTCATAGGTTTAAGGTGAGAGAGAAAAGGCACAAAAGGGACCTAAAGGGAAACACTTTCATGTAGAGGGTGGTGCATGTATGGAATGCGCTGCCAGAAGGAGTGGTGGAGGCTGATATAATTACAACACTGAAAAGGATCTGGGTGGGTCCATGAATAGGAAGGGTTTAGAGGGTCATGAGCCAAATGCAAGCAAATGGGACTAGATTTATTTAGGATATCTGGACAGCAAGGACGAGTTGGACCAAAGGGTCTATTTCTAAGCTGGACAGCCCTATAACAGCTGAAGCTAACCATTTCATGCTGCCACAATGCAGTAGCAACGTGGATGCTGCCACCAAGTCACAAAGACATTCTATCTAGCATTTGCGAATTTAAGTGCAGATATGATGCCAGCTATGCAGGCCATATATCCCAATAACAAGGACAGATGCGTCATCAAATGGCATTTCTCTTCAGTTGTTTGCATCTGGCAGGGTACTGACCATACTCAATTAGTCCTTGATGGCAAACCTCAGAAAATAGTGTCCAAATCAATTCCACATTTGAATAAAGTGCAGGGCTGGATGAACACAGCAGGCCAAGCAGCATCATAGGAGCAGAGAGGCTGACGTTTCGGGCCTAGACCCTTCATCAGAAAAG
>NC_063338.1:90492484-90544218 GCF_021869965.1 Rhincodon typus | reverse complement strand
CTTCATCAGAAAAGGTCTTTTCTGATGAAGGGTCTAGGCCCGAAACGTCAGCCTCTCTGCTCCTATGATGCTGCTTGGCCTGCTGTGTTCATCCAGCCCTGCACCTTGTTGTCTCGGATTCACCAGCATCTGCAGTTCCTACTATCTCACCCCACATTTGAATAACACTTGCTCTTAACATTCTGTCATGATTCACTGGGGTATCATATTGGAAATCAAGCTCTGTTTTACACAAATTCATCACAAAAGTTAAAGATTTTAAAACAAATTCACAAATTTCCTCAATTTTTTCATTTTCAGACCCAGGTTGATAGATTTTTGAACTTCGCAAGTATTTACTACAAATAGTTAGATTCTAGCTGTAGATAAACAATCATACACTATCGGCATATAACACTACTAATGAAAACTCTAATCCCCTTAGAAATTTCCCTTTACACAAACACAGACAGAAAAATGTATACATCGACGCAGGGGCAAAACATTAGTCTTTGTCCACAAATTCTGTTGAGTTTGTTCTTGCTGATCCAGATGTGTCTTCCTAGCTACTCTTTTCCGAATGCTTCCACTGGTTTGCAAGAGGCACAGGATGACTGGTTCACTTGCAAATGACTTTGATTTATCAATTAAAATTCACAGATTACAAGGTTTCTTCAGTTTTGACTACAGAGAATAGAGAGACAGCTTCTGAGCTGATGGAAATCAAAACACTACCATATCTAGTTCCCAGCCCCTCGTTGTTCAGGTACCTCACGACTAATCATATAGCTACTGGCAGGCAAAACGCCTTTGGAATTGACAACTGGTCATTAATCCATAGATCAATCAACATCTTGTCGTCCCTCAGCCGCATCCATACACAACCCCTTGGCTCCTATTCGGCTATAACCATTTCAATTACTGGTTTGTCAAAAAAGTTATTTATGATGCTTGCCACAATTTTTAAAAGCACAAAATGAAAAGACTCTCTTTCAATCCCAAATATGCTACAGGTAGATATTTCCCCCCTCAATCAATTTTCCAAAAAAACAGACCAACTAATTAATTGAGGAACCATAATGAAGTGGCTCACTGAATAACTAACTATATAATTAATCCAATTCTCCCTGCTCATCCTCCATATACCAAATTTCCCAAAGCAAATGTTTCTCTTTTCAAATATTAATACAATTCCCTTCTGGAACAGTTTTTTTCTGAAGAAGGGTCTCGCCCCGAAACGTTAGCTTTCCTGCTCCTCTGATGGTGTTTGGCCTTCTTTGTTCATCCAGCTCTACACCTTGTTACCACAGTATCTGCCACCATCCATTCAGGCAGCACATTCCAAATCATAACAACCGCAGTATAAAATTGGACTCATTTCCTTCAGGTTCTTCTGCAATTTACTTTACATCTGTGCCTTTTCCTGCTAGTGGAAACAGTTTCATGCTATCAAAACAAGCTTGATGCAGATATTGTTTTAGGGGTGGGATCTTGCTGTGCATGTAACTAGTCATAAGCAAGGTACGTTGATACTGCCAACACTTCCAAACTGACCATGCCAGCCTGCAATAAAAATTCAGTAAGCACTTACAAATGCTACATACTGAAATGCCTTATCTCTGACTGTCTCAAAATAGAGGTCCAGTACGAACAGAATGCTCATTTCCAAGTATGACTGTTTTCTTTTTACTGGCTTTACCCATTGGAGGATTAGAAGTGTTAGGGTAGCCATTAGCTTACATCCTTGACAATGGCATTGAACAGGGGTGCTGGTAAGGAACCAAACCCAACTGAAACCAAAGATGGCGTGAAAAACCAGAGAAAATCACACAACAGTTCTCAACCTCAAACAAAACAAACAAGTTTTGGTTTAAAAAGCTTGTTGACTTCAATTTGACTCCAAAGGCTTTCTTAAAACACGTGAAGAAAAACTTTTCTGTTTGTTATATGCTGCCAAAATGAAATAAAGATACCTACCGGGCGGTGAAGTTTTAGTATGTTCATTGTGTTTTTTTTTTCTATTTTGTACAACTGCTGGAGGATTTGAAACTGGTTGTGGGGTTTTGGCAGGTTTGTTCTGTCAGCTATAGGAGAGGGGGTGTGGTGTAGCAACTGTTGCCTGCAGTGGATGCCCAGCTAACCCTCCCTGTCCAATTTCAATGGTCCACCAGAAGCTAATGGTCCTGGAAGGATTACAGAAGGCGGTTTGATGCCAACTGGCAAATGGAAAAAAATCCGCGGTTAACCGCTCTCGTGACTCTGCGAGGTTGAGGGGAGGGTAGTTCGCCCTGCTCGGTCCGTCCTTGACGTAGGTGGGGGGAGCGGGGCCTCTCCCAATACGCCCTTGTGATTGGCGACTTGCCGCAAATGGCCCCGCTTTCCCGCCTTCCGAATTCAACGGACGGCCGTTAGCCGCGCGTGGCCGCCGGGCGCCATTTTATTTTTCGCGACTCATCGTCGAAGACCGACACCACACTCACCTTTCCCCATCCGCACCGTTAGTCCCTACCATCTTTCATACTTCATCAATGAATAAATCGACCCACGCGTCAAACAAAACAATTCCTTCTAATAGGAAAAACCCGTTTACTTCTTATTTTCCGTGAACCCGCCCCAAGGGTTTTCGTTTCAAACAACACAGAAAAATCTGGAGAAACTCAGCAGGTAATATTGCTAGACTGTTAACCCAGAGACCAGCCAATGTTCTAGGTAGCAAAAACAAGTTGCCGGAGAAACGCAACAGGGTCACAATCAAAAGAACAAAGGAGAAGTACAGCACAGGAACAGGCCCTTCGGCCATCATGCGCTAATAACTAAAAAACAAATCTTCTGCCCTTACTCATTCCGTATGCCTTTGTTCCTTCTCTGTTCATGTAATCATCCAGATGCCTCTTAAATGTTGCCAAGGTGCCTTTCACCACCCTCCAGTCTCCTGCCACACTTCATGAAAAACTTCACTCGCACATCTTCCTTAAACATTACCCCTCCCACATTGAACCTGTGCTTAATTGAAACTTAAACCCTCAGAAAAAGCCTCTGATTATCCTCTCTATCTATATCATAATTTTGTAGACTTCTATCAGGTCTTCTCTCAGCTGCTGCCTTTCCAGTGGAAACAATCCTAGTCTTGTTAACCTTTCCTCATAGCCAATGCCCTCTAGACCAGGCAACATCCTGCTGAATCTTCTCTGCATTCTCTCCAAAGTTTTCACGTCCTTCTAGTAGTGTGGCAAGCAAAACTGCACACAATATTCCAAATACCGTCTAACAAGGTTTTTATATAGCTGCAACATGGTTTGCCAACTCTTGTACTTCATGCCCTGACCGATGAAGGCAAACATGCCAAGTGCCTTCTTAATCACCTTGGCCAACTGTGTTGCCACTTCTGGGGAACTGTGGACATGAGTGCCCAGATCCATCTGTATGTTAATTTCCTAAGGATTCTGCCATTTACAGTATAATTCACACCTAAATTTGATCCTCCAAAATATATCACCTTGCATTTGTCTGGATTAAATTCCTTCTGCCATTTCTGTGCCCAAGTTGCCAATCTATCTATATCCTGTTGTATCCTTTCACAACCGTCGACACAATCAGCAACTCCAGCAATTTTTGTGTAATCTGCAAACTTACTAATCAGACCACCCATATTTTCCTCCGGATCATTTATATAAAATACGAACAACAGAGGACATAAGACTGATCGCTGTGGAACACTAGTAATTACTGGTCTCCACCACTAGCCTCTCACACCCTTCCACCGCTAGCCTCTGTCTTCTATGACCAAGCCAGTTATGTATCCGTCCAGCCAGCCCACCCTGAATCCCACGTGATTTTAGTTTTTGTATCAATCCGCCATGTGGGATTTTATCAAATGCCTTACTAAAGTCCATATAAATTACATTCACAGCCCTTCCCTCATTAATTATCTTTGTCACCTCTTCAAAAAATACAATCAGGTTAGTGAGACAGGACCTATCCTATTCAAAATTATGCTGCTTGTCATTAACTAGGCCATTTAATTCGAAATGTGCATATATCTTGTCCCTCTGTAACCTCTCCAAGAGCATCCTCACCACAGACGTCAGGCTCACTGGCCTATGATTTCCTGGATTATCCCTGCTTCCTTTCTTAAACAAGGAAACAACATTGGATAATCTCCAGTCCTGTGGAAACTCACCTGTGATGAAAGAGGATGTGAAGATGCTAATGCCCCAGCTATTTCCTCCTTTGCCCTTCGCAGAAACCTGGGATAGATCCCATATGGCCCTGGGGACTTGTCTACCTTAATGGAACTCCCTCCCTAAGAGTATTATGGGTCAACCTACAGCATGTGGACTCTGAAATAACCCCACAAAAGCCGGTATCCTGTCACCAATTCACCCTTTATTCACATGTGACAAGCCCTTGACACTGATCCAGCTTCCTCAGAGTCAGCTCTCAAAGTGAATGGGATGTCTTGACATTTCTGTTCTCATCTGTCAGCCAGGGCTTCATAATGGGACCAGATTAACAGCCCCAATCAGGGACTCGTACTCTGATGAGGTCCAGCTGGCTGACTTTGTTACCATCACTACAGACTCCAGAGGTTTCAAGAAGGCAGATTACCACCACTTTCTCAAGGGCATCTAAGGACAGGCAATAAATATTGGACACCCAGGTCTGAAATGATGAAGGGTCATTAACCCTATCGAAATGTTAACTCTGCTTTCTCTCCACAGATGTTGCCAGACCTGCTAAGTTTATTGATAGTGGTGGATTTAGTGATGGTAATGCCATTGAATGTCAAGAGACAGTGGTTACATTGTCTCTTATTGGAGATGGTCATTGCCTGGCACTTGTGTGGTTTGGATTTTACTTGCCACTTGTCAGCTGAAGCCTGGATTTTGTCCAGATCTTGTTGCATTTGAAGATTGAATCCTCCAATATCTGAGAAGTCACGAATGGTGCTGAACTTTGTGCAATCATTGGCAAACATCCCCCCTTCTGACCTTATGATGGAGAGAAGATCATTGATGAGCAGCTGATGATGATGTTTGGGCCAAGGACACTACCCTGAGGAACTCATAGAATCCCTATGTGCAGAAGCAGGCCATTTGGCCCACTAAGTACATACCAACGCTCTGAACAGCATCCCACCCAGACTTCCAACATATCCCTGCATTTCCCATGGCCAGTCCACCTAACCTGCACCTCTTTGGACAGTGTGAGGAAATTGGAGCACCCACAAGAAACCAATGCAGACACAGGGTGAATGTGCAAGCTCAACCCAGATAGTCGCTCAAGGGCAGAATCAAACCCCAGTTCCTGGCGCTGTGAGGCAGCAGTGCTAACCACTGAGCCACCATGCTGCCCCTACTACAGAGATCTCCTGAAGCTGAGATGACTGACTTCCAATACTCATAACCATCTTCCTGTATGGCAGTTGTGATTCCAATCAGTGCAGAGTTTGTCCCTTGATTCCCATTGATTTCTGTTTTGCTAGGGATCCTTGATGCTACGTTTAGTCTAATGCAGCCTTACTGTCAGAGACTGTCACTCTCACCTCACCTCTGGAATACAACTCTTTTGTCTATTTTGAACCAAGCCTGCAACGAGGTCAGGAGCTGAGTGGCCATATTGGATTTGTCTTGCTTTGTGTGAACAGGATGTACCTAGGCAATTTTCCACATTGTCAGGTAGATGCCAGTGTTGTAGCTGTATTAGAACAGCTTGGCTAGGAGTGCAGTAAGTTCTGGAGGTTAAGTCTTCAGTAATATTGCTGTAATGTTGTCAGGGCCCACAGTCTCGGAAGCTTCTTTTGAATCACTCCAAGATACTATTTGGAATGGAACAATTCAGCATGAAGAGAGAATGGATAGGCTGATGTTTTGTTTCGAGCAAAGAAAGCTGGGGGAGGGATCTGATTGAGGTGTACAAAGTTATGAGGGGCGTAGATAGAGAGAAATGTTTCTTGCTTGTAGAAGGACTGATAACCAGGGGCACAATTTTAAGGTAAGATGCAGGAGAGATAGAGGGGATTTGAGGAAGCATTTTTTTAACCTAGAGAGTGGTGATCATATGGAACTCACTGCCTGAAAGAATGGTAGAGGCAGGAACCCTCAAGACATATAAGGACAATTTGGATGAACAGTTGAAACATCGTAGTATACAAGGCTACAGACCAAGAACTGGAAATAGATTAAAATACATAGATGCTTGATGGACATGATTGGTCAAAAGGCTTCTTTCTGTGCCATAAAAATTCAGACTCTTTTTGCTACTGGTTGCAAGAAAGCAGAATTTTCCCAGCACTATCTTTTTTGCTTTACATAAATATTTGATCATTTAATGCAAAACTAGAAAGTGCTAGAGAAACCCAGAAGATCTGGAGAGAAAAACAGAGCTGAGATGGAATTAAAACATTGCTCTTCAACTGTTAACTCTGTTTTTCTTTCCACAGCTGCTGCCAGACCTGCTGAACTTTCACGGCACTTTCTGCATTTATATCACATTTACAGCATCTGTAGCAGTTTGCTTTAATTTGCTTCATTTAGATTCACAGAAACCTGCTGCAAAGTAGAAAGTCACTCAACTCAACAAGCCCGTGCTGCCTCTATGAAAAAGTTTTCCAATTAGTCCTAAATTAGGTCAGGAAGCATCTGTGGAAAGAGAAACAGAGTTAATCTTTCAGGTCAACAACCTTTTCGTCATATTAACATTAACTCACTTTCTCTCTTCATAAATGCTTTTTGGCCTTCTGAAAAAGAAATGATCTGAGGAAGAGTCATATCTGATTTGAAATGTTAACTCCGTTTCTCTTTACAGATGCTGCCAGAGTTTCTGCAGCATTTGCTGTGTTTGCTCCCTGGCCTGGCAACTATTTCCTGTATTCTTTGTATCTGTTTCAGGTAATATCTGGTCGTGACTTTGTTTCTGACTTTGAAGTACCTTGGGGGAAAAGCTGCAACCAAGGCGTAAGAATCTCACCGACATTCTGTGATGGGAGAAGCCCACATCCATTGGACAGAAGTACTCCCATAAAATGTCAAGCCAGTATCCAGAGCTGATATTCTGGACTTTGCTCATTGGGATTGTCTAGAGTTGACCCTGGTAGGTGGAGAATTGGATTTTTTTTTTAATGATCTCAGATTGCTTTGCTTTGATTGACTTCTGGGATTGGCACTAATTTCCTTTATTTATCTCTCCTGGAGTGGGCTACAGTTTTTCCTTTGCTTAACTCCACCCAAAAAAAACTTGCCATTGTGGAGTGTTGAGGCTTAGTCATATCATGAGACAGATTACACAAATAAGATGATCTACAATTTTTCTATGTTCATGTTAGTTGTGAATTCCATTCCACTCTTCCCTATAGATTACAGTCCAGAAAATCTATTACACGGTCTTCAAAGGATCACAAATGTTAGGGCTAGAGGGAAGCCATTCGGCTCATTGTACCTGCACTATCTCGTTAATTGATTATCTAGTGCCAATCTGCTGCTTTCCCCCCATATCCTTACATGTCATTTTTATCCAAATAATCATCCAATGTCTTCATGTCTCAATTGAATCTGCCTCCAACATACTTCCAGGCAAGCAATCCACACTCTCACTGAGTGAAGATGTTTTTCTTCACCCTCCTTCTTTTGCAGATCACTTTAAAGTTATGCCCTCTAATTCTTGTTTCTTTTATGAATGTGAACAATTTCTCCCTATCTATTCAACCTGCTCATGATTTTGAAAACTTCTATCAGATCTGTTCTTAGCCTTCTGCCCAACGAGCACAATCCCAACTTCTTCAATCTAACCTCATAACTGAAGGTCCTTGTCCTTGGATTTATTCTTGTCAACCTCAGTCTTCGATGAAGTTCCTCAACTTCTGGAATCTTATTGTATAATTATGAAGAAAAAAATTTGGTAAAAATGTAAAACCAGCAAGGGAAATAGTGTAGATGGAGTTGGGGAAAAATACCAGCAACCAACTTACTTTCTCCAAGCTGAATGGAGTAATGTTGTGTATTCTTAATTATAAACTACATGCCTGCTTCCCACTGCACTTTCAGTGTAATTACCTCAATTACCTGTTTTTACATAACAGGCATATCTCTTGCTTTCGGAACTGATACAAGAAAGCCAAATGTCAGCACTTGCAGAACAATCTTTATTGTGCTGAGAATTACACTAATCACCAAGTTTATTAGCTAAACTCATAATGTGGTTTGGTTATGCATGCTAGAAGCTACACATATGCAGATACATGGGAACATCGCCATCTACAAGATCCACTCCAAGCTGCTCGCCATCTTGACCTGAAATAATATCACCGTTTGTTCGGTGTCAAAATTCTGAAACTTGCCCCCTTACAGCACCCTGAATGTTTTTAACTCCCAATGACTGTAGCAGTTCAAGAAGGTAGCTTATCACCATCTTCTCATGGGCAACTAGGGATGGGCAATAGATGCTGGCCAAGACTTAAAAGCCCACATCACATAAATGAATTTAGAAATATATTTTCATATCTGTCCTCTGCAGAAATAAGAAATCATTCCAGGCTTAATACCTTTTTATAATTTAGCAAAAAGATGAAGGACAATTGGTGCATTCTCCATGGCTACATTTTAACCAAACAGTTTAACTACCAATCAGTCAGTACCCTTTTCTCATGCAGTACAAATTGTTTTCGAAATTTAACATTCTTCCAACTGTCCTGATGAGTGCAAAGCTACTAAAACATCTTTGACATTATAAAAACCGAAAGAACTGCGGATGCTGTAAATCAGGAACAAAAGCAAAGTTGCTGGAAAAGCTCAGCAGGTTTGGCAGCATCTGTGAAGGAAAAAACAGAGTTAATTTTTCGGGGCCAGGTTCTGAGGAAGGGTCACCGGACCTGAAACATTAACTCTGTTTTTTCCTTCACAGATGCTGCCAGATCTTTGACATTATGTCTGTTTAACCAGCAGAATTCAGATCTGCAAATCACTTCTTATTGCTTAGAATCCAGAGTCATTGTTTCGTCATGTCTTCTTTTTTCTGAACTGATTAATTCCATGAGCCTCAAGCATTTTCAGATATCTCAGATGTGAGATATTATTAAATGCTTTCTGGAAACCAAAGGAAATTACACCCTCGTCCAATAATTCAGCTGCTCAAATTTTAGAAGATTAATGAGCCATGCCGAATTGCTTCTGAATATATCTCAACTGCAGATGGTATCAGTACTCATTAGATAAGCATCTGTATCATCTAATATAAGTCTCTTGAGTATCTTCCCAATTAAAGACTAACTGGTCTATCAGTTCTAGAATTGTTTTTCACACTTTTTTTTATAAATTATGGGATAAGAATTTCTATTCTTTTGTTTTTCAAGTACAGTTCCAATAGTTCTTGGGCCATTAAAAATATTTACAAGATTATTACCATTTCATGTTTTATGTCCTTCAACGGTAAGTCCTGGACAAATAGACTTTATAATATTGTGAAGGGACCAATGGTAAGTTGTTGATTTGCCTTTTATAGAATGTAACAGTATAAGAGGAATTTTTTTGACCATTAAGTTAAGCCGACCTTGCTGTTCCAGTGATGTCTATGATACAGGCTGGATGTCAAATGAATTGAAGAAGTGGCTGGATTCAGCCCACAGTCAGAGGCCGGGTGCAGGCCAAGGCTTGTAGCACATCCTGCCCTGTTGATCAGAGCTTCGTAATACAAACATAGAAACTACAAGGGTTGAACAGGCTATTTGTCCCCTTGAGCCTTCTCTGCCATTCTATAAGTCCATGGCTGATGTGACTGTGGCCTAAGCTCCACATTCCCACTTCAGTCCACACATGATAACCACTGACTTCCTTATTTGTCAAGAATCTATCAACCTCTGCGTTAAAAATATTCAACAATCCTGCCCCCACTGACATTGTGGAAAGGAGTTCCAAAGGCTCAGGACCCTCTCGAAGAAAAAATCCTCATCTCCATCTTGAATGGAAGACTCCTTAATTTTACACTGTAACGCCTTGTTCTAGTTTCTCCCACAAGGGGAAACATCTTATCAGCATTCACCCTGTAATGTTCCCTCAGAATCATATATGTTTTAATAAGATCACCTGTCATTCTTCTAAACTCCAATGGATATAGGCCCAGCTAGGCCAACTTTCCCTCATAAGATAATCTACATCCCTATCCCCAATATTAGTCCAATGAACCCCTTCTAAACTGATTCATTTCTGATATACATCCTTTCTTAAATAATGAGACCATGAAAATTCTGGAAGACACCCAGCTGGTCATCTTTGAAAATTAAAAAAGGGTGGAATTTTCCTCTTCCTGGAGGTGGCAATAAGCGAAATAATTGGATAGGTTAGTCCTGGCAAGATATTCTCTGCCTTCTCACCACCTCAGTAATTAACTTCTTAATAAGATGGTCCTTAAGTAGTCAATTAAAGGCCACTTAATGTTAAGGGCTTCTCACCTCCTCTCTAATTATCTACCTTCCTACCTGATGAGAAAAGTTGCTAGTTTCCAAGTAAGAAACCAAAGTCGTAGGCCTAACAAGTTGGGAGAGAGCCTCCATTTGCCCCAATTTTGGAGACAATCAGAAACACAGATGGAAGGTAAAGTGGTGGCTTTCACAGCATCTGAAAGCCAGTGCCTGTCTTTGCCTCTAACCCCCTGACATCCCTCTACACGTAACTCTTATCCTGTGATAAGAAGATAAAAATCACTTCTAGCCTCTGGATTCATCAGGGAGTAGGCCTCAACTGGCAGTCTTTAGGAACCTCCTGCTTCTGATTGGCTAGCTACCTCTGACAATGCAGGACGCCAGTTTCAAGTTCTGTGATAATCTAGTAAAGCTGCTCACGTGTGATTGGTTGAGTTATCTCAACAGTAAGGGCGATGTGTTTGTCGCCATTTAACATGCCCACTGCAACACCTAATTGTGAAAAGGATAAAATTCCATCACATTTTAAGTTCATTAGGAAGGTAGACAGGAAAGTGAAGTTGAGACTCAACCAGCTCAGCCGTGAAAAGAAGAACTAAAAAAAGAGCTGTGGATGCTGGAATTCTGAAACTAAAACAGAAATTGCTGGAGCAATTCAGAGATCTGGCAGCATCTGTGGAGAGAAAACAGAGTTAACGTTTCAGGACAAATGATCCTACTTTAGAAGTAGAGTCCAAATAAGGGTCACTGGAGCTAAAATGTTAACTCTGTTTTCTCTCCACAGATGCTGGCTGACCTGTTGCATGTTTTCAGAATTTTCAGTTAGATCGCTAGTATCTGCAGCACTTGGTTTGTGTTGAAAGGAAGATGCTCACCCTGAGGCTGTATTCCAAGCATCAATGAGTCAGTCAAGCCAATGCTTAAGATATAGATTTCATCAATTCACTCAGAATAAAAAAATGTTTAAGTGAAATAGAGACAATTGTAATATATCCGTTTTTGCAGGAGATAACACTCTTTCATTGTTCATCTAACCTCTTCTCTACCTGACTTTAATCTCCCACAGCAGCAGTGAACAGGCCCAAACAAGTGACTTATATTGTTGAGCAGGCTTTTTTTAAAATTCATTCAAAGAATATGGGCATCACTGACTGGCCCAGCATTTATTGCCTAGAGGGCAATTAAGAGTCAACCACATTGCTTTGGATCTGGAGTCATATATAGGCCAGACCAAGTTAGGACAGCAGTTTTCTTCATTAAAGGACATTGCTGAATCAGATGGGTTTTGCAACAAGAAACAGTGTATTACCTACATGAGATGAGCCTTTTATATGGTTTCAAATGTCAGTATTTGCATACATTGGGATTATGAACCCATGTCTCCAGAACACTAACTTGGGTTTACTGGTCCAGTGACATTGCCACTGCTTCCCCATCAGTATCTAATGACTAAACTTGAAAATGAGCTCTCAGAACTCTACCCATCTACTGACAAAGCTATTGCTTGGTCTATGCCTTTGTACATACCAAATAAATAAATATTTATGTGTATAGGAGAGTTACATTTCAAGCATGACATATTGTAGGGATTACACACACTTTAGTAGTTCTTATTTATTTTTGATTATACACTTCCTTTCATTCTTCAGTGGAAAACTTGAGTTCTTTGAGAAAATAAAGTATTTCATGCTGCTTTTAAATTGAATAATGTCAACTAAACTTTCAAATAGGAACTATTGATTTTACATTTAAAAACATAGCAAGTTGAGAAAGGGTGTATCTTTCCACAACCTAAATTGTGTTGTTGCATTATGCCAGAAATTAGCAACAATTATTAGTCTGTTGCTAATTTTAATCGTTAACTTTGATCCTTAAATTTTCTTGCAATGCCTGTGTGGTACGGGAATACTACCTGCTGGTGATAACAAATCCAAGCTAGCTGGAGGTGTTCCTTAAGACTCAGGTGACTCATGCACACTGCTAGTTCTAACATGATGGGGCTGCAATCCATCCAATTGGTTCTTGGGTTTTCACCTTGGAATTATATTGTGCTGTAATGCTCTGGACCATCTACTGTTGTGATAGTGTCACACTCTGCCTGAGCCAAACGTGCAAATGAATCCCAACTTTATGACAGGGTCAATGTCAAGGTATAGCAGAGAACGCACATCTACCAAGCAGGGGTCTGAGTAATTTCAGGAATCTTCCATCTTTGTTAAATAAGAACAATGACAAACTGGAGAAAATTTTTGTTCTGTCAAGCCTGCCCAAACAAACTTGGTGCCTCATGCACCATGATCCATGAAGTCCTCTCTACAGCTAATATTTTGCAATGCTCTAGCAGCTATTAAAAAATATTAGTGATCCAAGCCAATTTGTAGGAGAAATCTGGGTAGTTCCTCTTTGGCCTAAATTGAGTGGTCAAAACTAGTCCAAGGTGATCACCCTAACCCTGATAACTTCATACTGTACCTGTCTTTTGCACAACATCCTTTCTGCTCCAACCAGAAATTGGGCCAACTCTCATTTGAAGGAATTTAGTAAATTAGTGTTCACCATACAAGGTGGCAGCATGTCCCATTGGTTCACTAATTTTGAGAAGAAATACCTCCTGACATCTTATTTACTCTGATGTTCTGCAACTTGAAATTATGACTCCCTGGTCCTCCCTAACCTACTTAATTGGAACAAAGCATCAACACGAACACAATCTATTCCTTTTATTAGCATAAAAGTCTTGAACTAATCGCCCTAAATCTATACCTCTCTAAAGAGTTCTAATTCTTTAAGCCTGCCCGGTAACTTAAATACTTCGAACAGGGAATTGATCTAGTGTTCCCACATTCTTATCATTCCCAAAGACAACCATTGCTCACCAAGCAAAGAGGTCAGAATTACACGAAATCATCTCAAGGACACCTGATCATTTGTAGCATATACCTTTAGTGGAATAGGTATAGCTCTATCGATTTTCTTTTTCCCTTTTTTATGATTATTTTAGTTAATTGGCCCATGGAATCTTCTCATTGCTTCAAAGCTGCAGTGACATTTGTTCAGTGGCGTGAGTCAGGAGAGAGCGTGAGGGGATTGCTGGGAAGGTGAGTTTTTCATTTTAAAAGACTTACCTCGTGAGTCTGCGGCCTCCATTTGTTCAGTGGCGGGAGTTGGGAGACGGCGCGAGGGGATTGCTGGGAAGGTAAAATCATATATTCTGGCAGTGGCTAAACCCGAAACACTACATGTGTAGTGTCTCCCACCTACCCTCCTCCTCTAACTAAAAAAGAAAGACTCTGTGTGGAGGGTCAATAATCACAACGACTTCCTCTGAGTTGGGAGAGAGCGCGAGGGCACTGCTGGAAAGGTAAGCAGTGAGTATAAATAACTTACAGTTAGTGCTTCGGGACCTTCATTTTTGGCGGCGGAGGAGGAGGAGACCGGCAGCGAGAGTACAAGAGTGGTGTCTCCCACCCTTCCACCTCCTCTAACCTAAGAATAAAAGGGTAAGCAAATTATTCTCTACATTTTACAAATCTTTCGGGGAAGTTTAAATTTAGAGGGGATGGCAGTCAGGGCAGTGCAGTGTTCCTCCTGCAGGCTGTGGGAGGTAAGAGTCAACAGCAGTGACTCTGCTGACTTCACCTGTGGGAAGTGCATCCAGCTCCAGCTCCTCAAAGACCATATTAGGGAACTGGATCTGGAGCTGGATGAACACAGGATCATTCGGGAGGCTGAGGTGGTGATAGAAACGAGCTACAGGGACATAGTTACCCCTAAGAACGAAGGCAGTTGGGTGACAGTAAGGAAAGGGAAGGGAAGGAAACAGTCAGTGCAGGGTTCCCCTGTGGTCGTTCCCCTCAACAGTAAGTATACTGTTTTGGATACTGTTGGGTGGGGTTACCTACCAGGGGTAAGCCACAGGGACTGGGTCTCTGGCACAGGGTCTGGCTCTGTAGCTCAGAAGGGAAGGGGGGAGAATAGGAGAGCAGTTGTAGTGGGGGATTCAGTAGTTAGAGGCACAGACAGGCGGTTCTGTGAACGCAAACGAGATGAACGGATGGTATGTTGCCTCCCGGGTGCCAGGGTCCATGATGTCTTGGATCGTGTCTTCAAGATCCTTAAGGGGGAGGGTGAGCAACCAGCAGCCATGGTACACATCAGTACCAATGACATAGGTAGAAAAAGGACAGAGAATGTGAAAAACGAGTACAGGGAGTTAGGTTGGAAGCTGAAGTCCTGGACAAACAGGGTAGTTATCTCCGGATTACTACCAGTGCCACGTGATAACGAGGTAAGAAATAGGGAGAGAGTGCAGCTAAACACGTGGCTACAGGGCTGGTGTAGGGGCGAGGACTTCCATTATGTGGACAATTGGAGCACATTCTGGGGAAGGTGGGACCTGTACAGTAAGGATGGGTTGCACCTGAACCGGAAGGGCACAAATATCCTGGGAGGGAGGTTTGCTCAAGCTATATGGGATAGTTTAAACTAGATTGACGGGGGGTGGGGAGCTGGATTTGTAATTCAGAGGATGAGGTATTCAGCCTTCCAGCAGACACAACAGGGAGTGAGGTTGTTAATAAAAAAAAAATGCAGTCGATGGAGCGTAATTGTGGACACAAGGATGGTTTGAAGTGTGTATACTTCAATGCTAGAAGTATCAGAAATAAGGCGGATGAACTTAGAGCATGGGTCAGTACTTGGAACTACGATGTAGTGGCCATTACAGAAACTTGGGTAACTCAGGGACAGGAATGGTTGTTGGAAGTTCCAGGATTTAGATGCTTTAAAAGAAATAGGGAGGGTGGTAAAAGAGGCGGGGGAGTGGCATTGCTAGTCAGGGCTAGTATAGCAGCTACTGAAAGGCAGTTTGAGAATGATATGTCTACAGAGTCAGTTTGGGTTGAGGTCAGGAACAAGAAAGGAGCAGTCACTTTGTTGGGGATTTTTACAGACCCCCTAATAGTTGCAGAGAAGTGGAGGAGCGGATTGGGAGGCAGATACTGGAAAGGTGCAGAAGTCACAGGGTTGTAGTCTGGATGACTTCAACTTTCCAAATATTGATTGGAAACTTTTTAGTTGTAATAGTTTAGATGGAGCGGATTTTGTCCAGTGCGTTCAGGAAGGATTCCTGACACAGTATGTAGATTGACCAACACGAGGAGAGGCCACTTTGGATTTGGTGCTTGGCAATGAATCGGGCCAAGTGTTAGACCTGTTGGTAGGAGAGCATTTTGGCGGTAGCAATCATAACTCTGTTACTTTTACAATAGTCATGGAAAAGGATAGGTACATACAGCAGGGTAAGGTTTATAACTGGGGGAAGGGTAATTATAATTCTGTTAGGCAAGAACTGGGTAACGTAAAATGGGAACAGATGCTGTCAGGGAAGAGCACTATAGAAATGTGGAGATTGTTTAAGGAATGCATACTGCATGTGCTCGATATGTTTGTCCCTAGCAGGCAGGGAAGATGCGGTTGATTGAGGAAGCCTTGGTTCTCAAGAGAGGTCGAATGACTAGTGAAGAGGAAGAAAGATGCTTATATAAGGTTTAGGAAACAAGGATCGGAAAAGGCTCTAGAGGGATACAAGTTAGCCAGGAAGGAGCTGAAGAAAGGGCTTAGGAGAGCTATAAGGGAGCATGAGAAAACCTTGGCAGATAGGATCAAAGAAAACCCCAAGGCTTTTTACACGTATGTGAGGAATAAGAGAATGACCAGAGGAAGGGTATGGCCGATCAAGGATTGTAAAGGGAATTTGTGCACGGAGCCTAAAGAGATAGGAGAGGTCCTTAATGAATACTTTTCTTCGGTATTCACAACTGAGAGGGACCTGGTTGTAGGGGAGGACAGTGTGAAACAGGCTGGTAGGGTAGAGGAGGTGGATGTTAGTAAGGAAGATATACTAGGAATTTTGAAGAAGTTGAAGATAGATAAGTCCCCCGGGCCTGATGTGATTTATCCAAGGATTCTATGGGAAGCGAGGGAAGAGATTGCAGGGCCTTTGGCGATGATCTTTTCGTCCTCACTGTCAACAGGTATAGTGCCAGAAGATTGGAGAGTGGCAAACGTCGTCCCCTTGTTCAAAAAAGGGAATAGGGATAACCCCGGAAATTACAGGAACAAAAACAAAGTTGCTGGAAAAGCTCAGCAGGTCTGGCAGCATCTGTGGAGGAGAAAACAGAGTTAACGTTTTGGGTCCGGTGACCCTTCCTCAGAACTGATGGTGGCTGGGAAAACATCAGTTTATATGCAGAAAATAGGGAGGTGGGTGGGGTAGGGAGTAAACGATAGGATAGAGCACAAAGAGAGAGAAAGACAGTTGGACAGACAGAGGAGTTGCTAATGATCAGGCTGGGAGGGTGAATAGTTGTTAATGGCGACCGTTAGTGACTAACAACAGGGTGTAGTGGCAGGCTATGTGGTAACAAGGCCTGGTGTGTGGGGTGGGGGGCTGGGACATGGGAGAGTTTAGGCCCTAAAATTATTGAACTCAATATTGAGTCCAGAGGGCTGTAGGGTCCCCAAGCGGAAAATGAGGTGTTGTTCCTCCAGCTTGCGCTGGGCTTCACTGGAACACTGTAGCAAGCCGGAGACAAAGATGTTGGCCAGGGAGCAAGGTGGTGCATTGAAGTGGCCAGTTAGTCTTACTTCAGTGGTGGGCAAATTATTGGAAAGGGCTCTGAGAGATAGGATTATGACCACTTAGATAGGCACAGTTTGATTCGTGATAGTCGGCATGGATTTGTGAGGGATAGATCATGCCTCACAAACCTTATTGAATTCTTTGAAGAGGTGACCAAACACGTGGATGAAGGTAGAGCAGTGGATGTGGTATACATGGATTTAAGTAAGGCGTTTGATAAGGTTCCCCATGGTAGGCTCATGCAGAAAGTAAGGAGGCATGGGATAGGGGGAAATGTGGCAGATTGGATTCAGAATTGGCTGATCCTTAGAAGACAAAGTGTGGTAGTGGATGGAAAATATTCAACATGGTGCTCAGTTACGAGTCGTGTACCACAAGGATCTGTTCTTCACCTCTTCTCTGGAGAGTCTGATCCCGGTGAGGGTGTTAATTATTAGTTCGTGAAAACCACCAATTCGATTGGGCCAACACCAGGATCCTGGGACAGATGAAGCAGAGACAAGCACAGGAATTCCTAGAGGCCTAGTTCTCCACTAAGAAAGACATCAATAAACACATAGAGCTAGAGCCCATATACACTCCATTGTGAAGGAATACCGAAGTGAGGTAATCCAACTCAACGGACATCACAGTTTAAATGACAGGCGGGAAAACACAACAGCGCTTCATTGGAGGCTGCACTGATGATGTTACCCGGCAAGATAATGAAACGTCTGTGGAACAATGAACCAGTTGTCGAGCCAACCAACCACAACTTGGAGGGGAACTTGCAGGTGCTGCTGTTGTACTTCGAGATGGAAACGGTCATGGGTTTGGAAGGTGCCGTCTAAGGATCTTTGGTGAATTTCTGCAGTGCATTTTGTAGATGGTACACACTGCTGCTACTGAGTGTTGGTGGTGGAGGGAGTGGATGCTTGTGGATGTGGTGCCAATCAAGTGGGTTGCTTTGAACCGGATAGCATCAAGCTTCTTGAGTGTTGTTAGAGCTTCACCCATCTAGGCAAATGGGGAGTATACCATCACACTCCTGACTTGTGCCTTGCAGGACAGGTGGACAGGCTTCGGGGAGTCAGGAAGTGAGTCACTTGCTGCAATATTCCTTGCTTTTGATGTGGTTTTGTCGCCATTCTGTTTGTATAGCAGGCCCAGTTCAGTTAATGGTCAATGTTAACCCCTGGGATATTGATAGTGGAAAATTCACTGATGGTGACATGTTGAATGTCAACGGCCGGTGATTAGATTATGTCTTATTGGAGTTGGTAGTTGCCGGCATTTCTGTGGTACGTATTCTACTTGCCACTTGTCAGCCCAAGCCTGGATATTATCCAGGTGTTGTTGTGTTTGAACATGGATTGCTTTTAATATCCGAGGAGTCACGGATGTGCTGAACATTGCACAATCATTGGTGAACATCTCTACTTCTGACTTTATGATGGAGGGAAGGTCCAATATGTTGCAATATCATAAAACAAACTTAAATTTCCGCATGGTTGTACAGGTAAAAATCAAATTTTTTTTTTAAAATAAGACTTAACAGTCAATGTTGAGGGTGCCTTGCTCTGGTTATTTGCAAAGCATCTTTGCTATGCTTGACCTGCATTTCCCAAAAATGGAAAATATAGAGTTGTTTAGCGTCAACCTCCTTGAAAAACTGGAAAATTTTGCAGAAAGAAATTTAATTTGAAATGTCAAAATCCAATTTTTTGTACATTTGCCTGTTCACTTAGATCACTGTTGTTTGTTATATTCCAAAGATCAGGCTGATTAAAGTTACCCTTCTAACCTGTTATAACTCGAAAACAAGGTTTCTAGTTTGAGCCTGAATGCATGTTGTATGGAAAATAGGCTTTCAATCATCATTTCTGTGCTGACATTCAAGAATGTGTCTTCTATTCAAAGGCACTCGAATGAACCAGTGTTATTAGCTCCTGAAGCCATGTTTCAGATTACTGTAAAATTCCTGCAAAGCGAACCGTAATGCATTAAACATACTTATACAAATGAGACGAGTATCAACATATAGACCAATCTCATAACAATGGCATTAAAAGGATCTGTGACAGTTTAGGGGTGATGGTGATGCAGTAGTAGTTGTTGAACTAATAATCCAGAGGCTAATCCTTTGGGGACACAAATTGAAACCCCACCACAGGAACTACTGGAAGTTTAAATACAATTAATAATAAAACTGGAGCTGAGAGGTGGTAGCTAGTCTTAATAATGGTAACCACTGATTTACTTGTGCTTCTTAGGGAAAGATCTGCCATCCTCAGCCAATTTGGCCTACACTGTGACTTGTGGGTTGACTCTTAAAATCCTGTCACACAGCTGAACAAACCATTCAGTTCAAGGCCAAAAAAAGTTTGGTGGAATATCCATTGTCAGTTAGTTAAATAAGAAAAGGCATATTCTCGGCAAAAAGACATAAGATAGATCTCTCTTCAAAGACTCCCATTTGTGAATAAATTCTGGAATAGTGGCGCAATTTTATGATTTAATGGAACAAGGATGAAACAGTATGATATTTACAGACTCTCCATAAAAGCAATATACTTTAGGAAAATTAGGCCAGTTTTACATGGTATTTTAAATTCATGGGATGCGGGCATCAGTGGCTGAAAGAAGATGCTGAGCTTCTTTCTTGAACCACTGTAATCTGTTTAGTGTTGGTGTGCTATTAGGGAGGGGATTCCAGAATTTTGACCCACTGAAAGAATGGCAGATCTTCTCCAAGTCACAATAGTGAGTGGCTTTGGGGGTGGGGGGCAGAACTTGCAGGTGATGGTGTTCCCATGGATCTTCTGCCCTTGTCTTTCTAGATAGTAGTGGTCTGTGTTTGGGAGGTGCTGCCTAAGGAGTCTTGGTACAGTGCAATTTCTACAGTGCAACTTGTAGATGGTACATAAATCAAACCAAAATATCTGCAGATGCTGTAAATCAAACAAAAATAGAAATTGCTGGCAAAGCTCAGCAGATGTGGCAGCATCTGTGGCAAGAAATCAGAGTTAACGTGTCAGGTCGAGTGACCCTTCCTCAGAACTGTTCTGAAGAAGGGTTACTCGACCCAACAGGTTAACTCTGATTTCTCTCCACAGACACTGCCAGACCTGCTGAGATTTTCCAGCAATTTTTACTTTTGTTGTAGATGGTACACTTTGCTGCTATTGATCTTCAGTGATAGAAAGAGTGAACATTGTGGATTAGGTGCCAGTCAAGCCATCTGTTTTGTCCAGGGTGTTGCTTTCTTTATTTCTTTTCTTTAATTGATTCATTCATGGGATGAGGGCATTGCTGGCTAGCCAGCATTTATTGCCCATTTCTAATTACCCAGAGGTCAGTTAAGAGTCAACCACATTGCTGCGGGTCTGGAGTCACATCTAGATCAGACCCGGTAAGGGTGGCAATTTCCTTCCCTAAAGGACTCTAGTGACCCAGATGGGTTTTTGCTGACAATCAGCAATGATTCATGGTTGTCATTTGACTCTTAATTCCATTTTTTTTTATTCAAATTTTTTTTCAAATTCACCATCTGCTGTGGCAGGATTCAAACCTGGTCCCCAGAACATTACCTGGGTCTCTGGATTAACAGGCCAGCAATAATACCACCAGGTCATTGTCTCCTCTGACATGTCAAGCTTCTTGTGTGTCCGCTCACTCTGACCAATACTGTCATTGACAAATTGAAGTGTGGCAGGCAGATTGGTGAGGATGAGGTCAAGTATGTTTTTACTCTTTATTGGTTGTCTCACCATCTGCAGCAGACCCAGTCTAGAAGCGATTTCCTTTAGAAATTGACCGGGTCCCACAGTAGTGATTCTGCCAAGCTACTCTTGGTGATGAACATTGAAGCTAGAGTGCATCCTGTGCCCTTGCACCCCAGTGCATTCTCCAAGTGATGCTCATCATGGAAGAGTACTGATTCATCAGATGAGTGAGGCAGTTTGTGGTAATCAGCAGGAGGTTTCCCTACTCATGTTTGATCTGATGCTATGAGATTTTATGGGGTCCTGAGTCAAATTTTAGGACTCCCAGGACAACTTCATCCCCATGTATGCCACTGTACCACCACCTGTGCTGGGTTTGCCTGCCGATGGGACAGCACATGCCCAAGGGTGATGATTTTTTTTTCAGGAACATTGCAAATTATGATTCCATGAATATGATCATGTTGCTTGACTGGCCTGTGGGCTGTCCCAATTTTGGCACTGGCCCCCAGATGTTTCATAAAGACAATTTTAGGTCAGAGTTTGCTGTTGTTACTTTTAGTGTCTAGTTCAGTGCTAAGTGATCCATGGTGGCACAATACAAGCAAGACTATTGTCCTGTGAGTTTGTAGCATGGTGTTAGAGTGGAGCTGAGATTTAGTTTTGAAAAACTGTACAGAAGCGTAACTACTAAAAGAGGAACGAAAACAGAAATTGTTGGAAAATCTCAGCAGGACTGGCAGCATCTGTGGAGACAAATCAGAGTTAAAGTTTCAGGTCCAGTGACCCTTTTTCAGAGCGGAGGAACACTAAAAGAGGAACAGTAGAATGTTCAGAGCTGCAGAAAGTTCTGAAAGTCACATGGAGTCACAGAAAAGGAAGGAGCAGACCATAGCTGAAAGCACTGGATAAGAGACAA
Source organism: Rhincodon typus (assembly GCF_021869965.1). Taxonomy (NCBI): domain Eukaryota; kingdom Metazoa; phylum Chordata; class Chondrichthyes; order Orectolobiformes; family Rhincodontidae; genus Rhincodon; species Rhincodon typus. The sequence continues at coordinate 90,522,562 of NC_063338.1, read as the reverse complement.
TGGCTGTATACTTTCCTCACCTGGCACTAGGCGAAGCAGAACAACAGATATGAAGTATAACTGGCAGTTTTTCTATTCATATGGCAGAAATACAAAATTAGGACAGATTTAGAGAGGATTCAGAAAAGATTTACCAGGATGTTGCTGGGAATGGAGGGTATGATTATAAAAATAGGCTGGATAGGCTGGGACCTTTTTCACTGGAGCATAGGAGGTTAAAGGGTTAACACAGAAATATAGAAGCTAGGAGCAGGAGGAGGCCATTTGGCCCTTCAGTCCTGCTCCGCCATTCTTCATGTTCATTGCTGATCATCCAACTCAATAGCTTAATCTTGCTTTCTCCCCGTAACCTTTGATCCCATTCATCCCAAGTTTTATTTATTCATTCACAGGATGAGGGCATTTGCTGGCAGGGCAGCATTTATTGCCCATCCCTAATCGTCTAGAGGGCTGATATGAGTCAACTACATTGCTGCGGGTCTGGAGTCACATGTAGTCCAGACCAGGTAAGGATGGCAGCTTCCTTCCCTAAGGGACATTAGTGAACCAGATGGGTTTTTCCCGACAGTCGACAATGGATTCATGGTCATCATTAAATTCTTAATTCCAGATATTTATTGAATTCAAATTCCACCATCTGCTGTGGTGGGATTCGAGCCTGGGTCCCCAGAATGTTATCTTGGTCTCTGGATTAATAGGTCAGCGATAATACCACTTATCGCCTCCCTATATCTAGTCACCTCGTGAATACATTCAATGTTTTGGCATCTACTATAGAATACAAAGGAAAAGAAAGCGTGCTTGGGAGAGCCATCAGCCAAAGATTCTGATGAATCACTGTACGCCAAATAACAGGTTGGTTCAGTCACATCAATTGATGATACATCATTTATGACTTGGAATAATGACTGCAGGACAAGAACATCAAATCAACATAAATGTCAGATAGACACTGATGTACCATGCATCATCATGACCTTCACAGACCTGAGCAAAGTAGCATAAAATGGGAATTAGAAAATGAATTCCTTGAAAGTAAGGTTGATGCTATCTGATGGCACTATATTCATGCTGAAAGGACAAATTAATTTGCGAGTCAGTGCATAAATTACAATGATCTAGAGCTCCAGATCATAGGCAGCAAGCAAAGCCACTGAGCTGGACTAAGTCTAAGACTTGGACTGGTAACTCTCAGTACCAAAAGAGATTTCCAACTTGTCACAGCTGCTAAACCATTGATCATGGAACACATCTTAGAAAAGTACAACAAGATCATTTGAGAGATACAGATGGTTGTGCATGTTATTTGGCATTTCAAGAAGAATATCAACACACACAACATAAGCTAGTTAATGCCATTCCTAGGATGAAATTATAGTGGATGATATGCAAGTTTATTGGATGTAGAGAGACAATAGAAGAAGGTACTGCTGACCACAAGTAAAATCTACTGTGACTGCTCAATAGAGTTCATCAGGTGAACCTGAAGCTGAACAAGAAGAAAATGCAAATTACAATGCCTAAAGTCAAATGCATAGATCATGACAGCAAAACATATTCACCCTGATCACAAAATATTGAGAGTTGTAGCAGCAAAGCAGTGACCAACAAGATGTAAAAGCAATGCATTGATTTATTGGATTCATAAACTATTTGGAAAAAAATATTGACTAATTTGTCATTGGAGTGTGAGCGATTATGCTATCTCACTGCCAAAGAAATGCAGTGGTATTGAGCACATAACAAGAAGCAGCATTCATGAAAATCAAGCAACTAGAGATGGCAATACCAGTGCTGAAATAATATGACTTAAAAAGTGATTCACCTTGCAGTGTGATGCCAGTAAAGCAGGACTTGGAGCAATCTTAATGCAGCACTGGTTACATTTGTATCCAGGGTATCTAGGGAAGGACAACAGTGCTCTGTTGAGAGAAAGATGGCTTTACTTATGAAAATTTTTCATCAATACCCACTTGGAAGAGACAGTGAGAGGATTCTGACTGCAAGACACTTCAAATCTTTTTTCTCAAGTTGCTGTTATCATCTCCAAAACATCCACAAATAATGTTATTTCGATTAAAGAGGTAGCATCTGGATGTGACATACTAACAAGGGAAGCAGATGTATGTCGCTGACAAATTGCTGAGAGCTGCGCTAACTATGAAAAACGTAGAGGTGTTGTGACAGTGTGTGAAATCTTCCAGATCCAATATGAAGCATCATTCTTACTCTGTATGTCATCACCCCAGCAGAGACACTGAATATAACAGAAATATACCTTTCTCAAATCAAATAACCTACCCAAAAAGATGCAACACTCCAAGTGTTGCAGGATGTAGTGATGACAGAATGACCTGAAAGCATCAAGACACTACTGTGTCAACAAGTCCTTTTTGGGCATACAGAAAAGAACTGACAGCCCAGGATTATCATATTATACAAAGAAAATAGAGTCATTATCCTTAAGGAGTGAGAAGAGAGACATTGAAGTGCATCCATACAAGCCACTAAGGAATTGAGTTGAGTCAGAGAAGGGGAAATGATGTGGTCATTGATTTCATTGCTCATTGTTGGACAGTAGAACACATCAGCCAGTGTAGCATTTATAATGAATACCAAGCTAAGCCAGCTAAAGTGCCACTGATAGCATATGGATAAAGCTGGAATAGACCTCTTCTCACTTGCAGAATCTGATTGTATTGTCACTGTGGGCTGCTATTCTGACTACTGGGAGGTAGACCAGCTAACTTCAGTGCCTTCCGCTGAGATGGATTGAAGAAGGGTGGATGGGTATAAGGTTGAAATAAAGTAGTATGTTCTGGAGCATGGTGTATGGGAGACAGCAAGCAGTTTAGGGAAGCAGTTTGCTGAGATATATTCATATAAGGAAATATTTAGTGTAGTTCAGGTAGTTTAACTGCATATGCACAAGAGGAACATTTACCAATTAACTGAAGGAGCATCTGTTATTTGTTGTTGGAGAAGGGGGTCATGCTATATGACCCCTAGATCACAAGTCATTAGCATCACACAATACAGTTAGCATTTACTTAGGGTTCAGAGACCATTGTATAGCTAAGACAGTCATACAAGCATTAATATTAAGGGAAGGTTTGAATGTTAGGAACATAGAATAGAATTCCTACAGTGTGGAAACAGGCCATTCAGCCCATCAAGTCCACACAGACTCTCTGGAGAGCACCCAACCAGACCCATCCCCCTACTCTATCCCTGTAACCCTGCATTTCCCATGGCTAACACACCTAACCTGCACATCCCCTGGACACTGTGGGGCAATTTCGCATGGCCAATCCACCTAACCTGCACATCTTTGGACTGTGGGAGGAAACTGGAGGACCCAGCAGAAACCCACACTGACGCGGGGAGAATGTGCTAACTACTGAGCCACCGTGCCACCCATGATGGAGCAACAGGTGGGGCCAGATAAGCCTGAAGATAACACAGAAATGGAAGTCCTGTTGAAATTAGAGGATTCAGCACTTTGTAAGAAATTAAACTGCATCCTGTTTTTGTGGTCAATGACGGACGTATAGCTTATTTTTGCCAATATTGTATGTTACCATGTGGTGTGAAAATGTATAAATATGTTGTTTTAAATTGTAAACGGTTGATGTCTTGGAGCTTGACTCTGAGGTCTCTCCCACACTGCATTGGTACAAGCTTGAATAAAGATTGTCTTATTACGACCTACTCAGCCTGAAGATTCGATTTGTTTAATTCCCTCCAACATGGTCAAATGCCTAAAAGTATACTTCAGCCATTATAGCATTCCTGATTTTGTCATGGGCATCAATGGCCCTCAATTCACGAATGAAGAATTCATTCTTAAATGCATGGCAAATTCAACACACCACACATGATCTCCAGAACATTCCCAATCAAATGCAAAGGTGGCAGTGAAGTCACTAAAGGAATTGTAAGCAAGTCAAGCAAATCACACACACATGTATACAGGATAATCTTTGAGTGGAGAAACACACTTACTGAATGCATAGAAAAGTAATCCAGCACAATGACTAATGTCCAGCTGGTCCAAACTACTCTTTCAAGGGCAGTAATGCTGCTGAAGCTAAAAGTAGGAACAGATGTGAGTGACAAAATCTGGGTGAAATGACAGAAAGCCATATTTCATTTTGACCAAACCGTCAACTTCTTGCCAGAGTTGGAAGTCACATGACACCAGGTTATAGTCCAACAGGTTTGTTTGAACTCACAAGCTTTCAGAGCGCAGCCCCTTTGTCAGGTACAGTGAGACAGTAGAGCACACAGACACAGAGTTTATAGGCAGTGAGATCAAGGGCTAAGAGATCAAAAGATCATACAATTGACCCATGAAGGGATGGCCTATAATCCGAATAAATGAGGCCAGAGATAATTACAAAAAATTAAAAATAAGGTGGTCGTGGAGACAAACGAAATGACTGGAATAAGTATAAGAGTCGCATGCCGAGGGTCTAACCAAAGAATAAGTAATTCAAAATTGTACAAACTAATTAAGGTAGAGAAATCATAACAATTTATCAAGGTGATGGTGTCAAAACAGGACAGCAAGGGAGATTTTACAGATACAGAAGTGTGGTGGGGTCACATGTAGTGCGACCTGAACCCAACCCAGTGATCCTGCGTTGTTGTGTATCTTGAAGTCTACCTTGGAGGATGCTTACCCGAAGATTGGAGGCTGAATGCCCTTGACCACTGAAGCATCCCCCGACTGGGAGGGAACATTCCTGTCTGGTGGTTGTTGCGCAGTATCCATTCATCTGTTGTCATAGGGTCTGCATAGTCTTGCCAATGTACCATGCCTTGGGGCATCCTTGCCTGCATCATATGAAATAGACAACACTGGCTGATTCACATGAGTATCTGCCGTGCATGTGGTGGGTGGTGTTCCCACGTGTGATGGTAGTATCCATGTTGATGATCTGACATGTCATGCAGAGGTTGCCGTGACAGGGTTGTGTAGTGTTGTGGTCAATGTTGTCCTGAAGGCAGGGTAGTTTGCTGCAAACAATGGTCTGTTTAAGGTTTGGCAGTTGTTTGAAGGTGAGAATTGGAGGCGTAGGGAAGATCTTGGCAAGATGCTCATCATCATCAATGACATGTTGAAGGCTGTGAAGAACGTGGTGTAGTTTCTCTGCTCTGGGGAAGCACTGGATGATGAAGAGTACTCTATCGGTCGTATCCTGTGTCTGTCTTCTGAGGAGGCCGTTGCAGTTTCTCACTGTGGCACATCAGAACTGGCGATCGATGAGTTGGGTATTGTATCCCATTCTTGTCGGGGTATCTTTCAAAACCTTTAGACGTCTGTCGCATTCCTCCTTATCTGAGCAGGTGCTGTGTATGCATAGGGCTTGTCTGTAGGGATGACTTGGATGAGGAAGTGGAAGGGTGGGTTAGTAAGTTTGCCGATGACACGAAGGTTGGTGGAGTTGTGGACAGCGTGGATGGCTGTTGTAGGTTGCAATGGGACATTGACAGGATGCAGACCTGGGCAAAGAAATGGCAGATGGAATTCAATCCAGACAAGTGTGAAGTGATTCATTTTGGAAGGCCAAATTTGAATGCAGACTACAGGGTTAATGGTAGGATTCTTGGCAGTGTGGAGGAACAGAGGGATCTTGGGGCCCAGGTTCATAGATCCCTCAAAGTTGCTACACAAGTTGATAAGGTTGTAAAGAAGGCGTATGGTGTGTTGGCTTTCATTAGCAGGGGAATTGAGTTTAAGAGCTGCGAGGTTATGCTACAGCTCTATAAAACTCTGGTTAGACCACATTTGGAATATTGTGTTCAGTTTTGGTCACCTCAGTATTGGAAAGATGTGGAAGCTTTAGAGAGGGTGCAGAGGAGATTTACCAGGATGCTGCCTGGACTGGAGGGCAGGTCTTATGAGGAAAGGTTGAGGGAGCGAAGAAGGATGAGAGGTGACTTGATAGAGGTGTACAAGATGATGAGAGGCATAGATAGAGTAGATAGCCAGAGACTTTTTCCCAGGGCGGAAATGACTATTACGAGGGGACATAATTTTAAGGTGATTGGAATAGGTATAGGGGAGATGTCAGAGGTAGGTTCTTTACACAGAGAGTGGTGGGTGTGTGGAATGCGCTGCCAGCAGTGGTAGTGGAGTCAGATACTTTAGAGATTTTTAAGCGACTCTTGGATAGGCACATGGAGGATAGTAAAATGTAGGGTATGCAGTGTAGATTGATCTTAGTAGGATAATACGTCAGCACAACATCAAGGGCCGAAGGGCCTGTACTGTGCTGCAATGTTTTATATTCTATGTTCTATGTTTCGGGTCTGGTAACCCTTCCTCAGAGCTGAGTTCTGAGGAAGGATCATTGCACCTGAAACGTTAACTCTGATTTTTTTCTTCACAGATGCTGCCAGACCTGCTGAGCTTTTCCAGCAACTTGTGTTTTTGTAAAGATCGACCAAATCCTGTCAAGAGAGAGAAAAACAAAATCAAGTGCACTGGATTCATTCAGGATGAAGAAGTGTGGACAAGGAGTAGAAATTCCTTGATTTTCACTGGAGGACCTCATTTTCTCATAGCATTTGTTTTAAGTCAAAAGCATATTTTGAAGAACATCTCAAGAGCTCTGGGTCATTCCTAACTAATTATGTTGATTATTAGGGAAAATTTTCAATGCACATCTTAGCATAGCAAATGGAAATTAAACTTCAGAGAACCTCAAGGAACTTATTAGATTTCAGATCAATATATGGGAGATGCATGATGGGGATTCGGTTAATTGAAACACAAAGTTTATGTTTTTAATGGAGCATTTTAGCAGAGTAAAACAATCTAGGCACCTCACAGGAGTGTTAATAACACAAACCTTGAGAATACACGTATTAAGAGAAATGAGCAAAATATTAATGTGGTCAAAGAGCCAGGTTTTAGAGTAATAGGTCTGATTTTTTTCTAGGGGTATTGGCTGGCAGGTAGCGGCGGCGAGTGCCACACCCCACCCCTCCCCACCTCCACCAACCTCTCCTCTCCAGAATGGCTGTCCAGCAGCCATACTGCACTCTCGGTAGCCTTAACAAGCTTAGAATCTGATTTCTACCCCTCAGTGAAAGGAGGATCATCATTGAGAGCAGTTTTGCAAGCCCAGTAGCACCAAATAAGAGTAATGTGGCCTGCTGGGACTGTGAGGAACCCCTTATCCTTCACCTCCCCCAGCCTTCACCCCACCAACCTCCCCACCCATTATTAATAGGATTGGATCAGGTGGTGGACAGGATAGATGTGAGCTAGTCACCCATCACAGGTACCAGAGATGAGTAAATTCTGAGCTTTTTCAAGAGATTAGGCATCCTATGGAAGAGGGGATCTAGGCCAGGAGGGCGTCACAAACTAGGAGACCGGGAGAGAGGTACAATCTTTACATCAACTTTGGTGAGAAGGAAGTGGCTTGCCAGTCTCCCAACAACCAATATAGATTGACGTCCCTACCTGGATAATAATCAGCATCAATAGGCTAAAGTACAGGGCATTTAGTGGCTGCCTTACCCAGCCCTAAAATCAAAATGTATCAGTTTGCGAGTGAGCAGGAAGGTAGTGTGCTCAGCACCTGTCATATTTTATGGCCTCCGTAATGAAAATATACACAAGGGGAAAGCACAAAATTGAGTCCTTAGATTCATTAATGATACAGAAGGAGATCATTCAGCTCATTAACTACATACTGTATCCCAGGGAACAGCCCACACCATGTAGCCCTGCAATTTATTTCTTTCAAGTGCCCATTGCTTCCCCTTTGAAATCACTGTTCATGCTTCCGCTACTCTTGTGGGCAACATGTTCCAGGACATTTCCAGTTGCTGTGTAAATATATTCTTCCTCACATTTCCACCTGTATCTCGATCTCAAGTCTACAAGCCCTGTACAATCAGCTGTTATGATGACGGGCTAGAATCCTGAAGTACTGATAACATTTTTACTTTTAGTTCCAAAATGTGTTGTTTTTAAAAGAAGGACTGATACGGAAAAACTCAGATTTAAATTCAGTGACTGTCTGGCAAAACCCAGTCTGGAATAGAACACAGAACTGTAACATAGAACCACAGCACAGGAATGGGCCCTTCGGCCCATGATGTTGTACCAAATATGACACCAAAAGAAACTAATCCCTTCTGCCTGCCCTTGGTCCATATCCCTCTATTGCTTGCATATGTTACATATGTAAATTATTATAGAGACATCAAACAAGGAGAGAGTTAACAAATAGCAAGGGAGGTTATCTCTCCCTGCTCATCATAAAACCACCTTATGTGGACATGTCTGTTCTACTCTCCAGGAATATACAAAAAAAGGGGTTTCAACTCCCACAGGAATGTTCTGGTGGAACCAAATGCTCTTGTATGTACTAGCTTGCATTTGAGCGCCAATGAGCTGTAAAGCTCTATAATAAATCTATCCCCTAGTTACCCCTATATTGCAGATAAAGGAAGACCTTCTCTCACTCCAAGAGCTGCCAACCAGTTAAGAAAGGAATCAGGACAAAGAAACTTCCATTAGCCTACAATACCAAGAATATTGTAAAACATTTATTCAACTGCAAATGTCAATGCTACCAATGCAATTCAATATTGGATGCAACATTATCTTACCTGCTCTTCAGGAACATTTCCAGAAAGCCTTCAATAAAATGCCCCCATAAAAGGTTATTATACAAGATAGAAGCTTTCGGTGTTGGAGAATAATGTATCAGCATAGATTGAGGATTGCTTAACACACAGAAGACAGAGAATTAGAAATGATGAGAACTGAAAGAACTGCGGATGCTGTAAATCAGGAACAAAAACAGAGGTTGCTGAAAAAGCTCAGCAGGTCTGGCAGCATCTATGAAGAAAAAATCAGAGTTAATGTTTTGGGTCCAGTTCTGAGGAAGGGTCACTGGACCTGAAACATGAACTCTAGGAATGATGGGTCTTTCTCAGATTGGAAAGGCCTGAGTGGAGTGCCATGCAATCAGTCCTCGGGCCTGAATTATTTACTATTGATGATTTGGATGAGAGGGAAGAGTGTAATGTATCCAAATTTGCTGATGGTGACAAAATAGATGGGAGGGCATTTTGTGTTATGGACATTAGGAATCTGCAAGGGAACATAGATAGTTTAAGTGAGGGGGCAAAAGATTGGCAGAAGGAGTTTAATGTAGAATGCATTTTGGTCAGAAAAAGGTCAAGAGAGACTCAAAAAATGTGCAGAAGGATCTGTGTGTTCTTGCGTATGAAACAAAAAGATTAGCATGCAGGTACAGCAAGTGATTAAGAAGGCAAATGGAATTCTTGTTGTTAATACTATAAGATTGGAGTTTAAAAACAGAAAAATCTTGTTACAAATATACAGAGTATTGATGAAGCTGAATGCGGAGTATTGTGTACAGTTTTAGTTCCTGTGTTTAAAAAAAAATTGGTATTGGAAGCTGTTCAGAAGAGATTCACTAGGCTGATTCCTGGGATGAAGAGCTTGACTTATCAAGAATGATTAAACAAGTTACACCTTTATTCATTGAAGTTTAGAAGCATGAGGGCAATCTTATTGAAACGTACTTGATTCTGAAGGGAAGGGTCACTGGACCCAAAACATTAACTCTGATTTTTTTCTTCACAGATGCTGCCAGGCCTGCTGACTTTTTCCAGCAACTTCTCTTTTTGTTCTTGATTCTGAAGGAGTTTGACAAAGTAAATGTTGAGAAGATATTTCCACAATTGGGGAAATCTAAAATTAGGGGACATAATTACAGATTAAGGGGGCACTCATTTAAAACTGAGATGCAAAACAAATGTCTTCTCCTAGAGGGTAGTGAAGGTCTACCACAGACATGTACGGAGGCTAGATCACTGGAAGTATTTACAGGAAGTCTTTTTTTATAAATATCAGGGAGTTGATAGCTATGCTTAGCTGGATGAACGAGGAGTTGAGGCTTGGGGCAAATCAGCCGTGATCTTGTTGAATGACAGGGCAGGCTTGAGGGGCAGAATGCTTACTCCTACTCTTCTTTTTCTTATGTTCTTATGTCTGTTTCTTTTTGCATTTCATAGCTAATAAACTCCCTCTTTGTTAGCTTAAGAAATCCTAGTTAAACTGGCTCCTTTTAAAACATAAGTTTACTTGGGTCTGGGAGAAAGGCATCCACAAGGGAAGGAATCCTTTTCTAAATAGCTTTGTTGCAGCCAATGGTGGGGTTGGATGAATGAAGAAGAGGAGCCAGTTCATCCTTCCTCACTTAGGAACTTCAGTTTAGGGTATCCCCTCTGGAATCTTAATGAATTGAGGAGCTTTGCATTGTGTCTGGCCATAAGATAGCAAATAGAAAGACTTTTTTTCTTTGCCTACCTTATCTAAGGCTCTTGTAATCATGTTCTCTTTTATCTAATCTCCACTCAAAGGAAGAAAGAGAAGTGAAGAATTTTAGGGAGCTAATTCTAGAATTCAGGGTCAGAGAATGTGGAACATTGAAAACCAATGATTCTCAACAGGCCAGTGCAAAATCCCAGATCTGGAGCAGATTACAGAGATAGGGATGGGTCATGCAGGGACACGCAAAGAGAAAGATAAAACTTTTAAAATCATTTTGTGGATCAATTAATTTGTGAAAACAAGAGTTTGTCAAAGGATGGAAATTCTGTAACAAGAATTCACCTCCTGATTCCCCAGAGTCCATCCACCATTTACAAGGTACTACTAAGGAGTATGATGGAATAGTCCCCACTTGTCTAAATAGGTGCAGCTCCAACAGCACTCAAGACGCTCAACAACATCCAGGACAAAGCAGCTCTCTTGACTGGTACCACATCCACCACCTTCAACATTCATTTCCTTCACCACAGTGGCAGAAATACCATCATCTGCAAGTTCTCCTCCAAGCCACATATGATCCTGACTTGAAAATATATCACTGCTCCTTCAGTGTTATTGGAACAAAATTCTGGAACTCCCTTCCTAACAACATGGTGGGTGCCCTTACACCTCAAGATCTGCAGTATTCTAATGAGGTAATTCATGATCACTTCTCCACAATGATGAGGGATGTGGAATAAATGCTGATCTAGCCAGTGATACACATATTCCATGAATGCATAAGAAGCAAAATAGGAGCCAATATAGGCCAGCAGTTGCCACTGGCACATCCAACATTTATTACTCATCCTAACTGAGTGGCTTGGTAGAAAACTTCGGAGGGTGATTTAAGAGTCAACCTCATTATTACTGGCTGGAATTAAGCTTGACCAAAGAAGGATAGCAGATTTCCTTCCCTAAAAGACAATTGTGAACCAGACTGGGGAGGTGATAGCCTAGTGGTATTATCACTGGACCAATAATCCAGAGACCCAGGTAATGTTCTGGTGACCCAAATTCGAATCCCACTATGGCAGATGGTGGAACTTGAATTCAATAAAAATCTGGAATGGAGTCTAATGATGACCATGAATCCATTGTCAATTGTTGTAAAAAACTTATCTGGCTCATTAATGTCCTTTAGGGAAGGAAACTGCCAACCTTACTGGTCTGGCCTACATGTGACTCCAGATCCACAGCAACGTGGTTGACTCTTAAATGCTCTCTGGGCAATTAAGGATGGGCAATAAATGCTGGCCTAAGCAGCAACACCTTCTTCCTGTGAATGAATAAAATAGATCAGTTTGTACAACACTCAGCAATAATTTCCACAGTTACCACTGAGACTAGCTTCCAGTTTCAGATTGCATTAACTACATTTAAATGAAATCATAAGTCACGGTGGGATTTAAACCCTTGCCCCCAGAGCATAGCCTGGGCTACTGGATTACTAGCTCAGTGACTGTACCACCACCACCTCCCAAAAGGGGCATTAGACTTGGTACAAGCTAGTTTTGGATGAGTTCAGTTTCACAGAATTGAAGGAGTTTTAAAAAGTCTTATCTGTGCAGCTAGCTCACAAATCCATCTTGCCTATATCACACAATTTACCATTTCAATACAATTTCATTTTTAATGTAACGAAACCAACTAAGACTTGCCAACTGCAGAGGATTGCTGCTTTATAAAGCACCAATAACATGATATGATTACACAGCAGCCAAGTTCAGTGCCCCAACAGCTGGCTAATGGGCATTGTATGAAGCCAAAACAATTATGAGAGAAAGGTTTCAATTTTCTTTTATGCACTAAATACTGAAAAAGACTGAACAGGGATAGATTCAGCATATCCTCAGCTGTGTGAGCTTTGTGTGATCCCTATCACAATTAATGCAAATAATTTCTGGTCTGAGATATAATTCAAAAGCAAATTAGCAACCTTCAATGGTTGTTTTATCTGCTCAATCCACTTTACCTACCCCATTTAAAATTATTCCTTTTAAATTCAACATTGAGGAAAATTCATTAGTCAGGCCATTTTGCTGATTATTAAAGTTGGAAATTCACTGCTAACTCGCAGCATTGGAGATGTGGTTTTCTTGTTTCTTTGAGCAAATCTTTGGGACGGATTATCCAACAGGCAACAATGCTCAGAGGCAACACTTTTTAATTACTGTAAGAAGCACAAACTGTTCCAGGCATTCTGCATTGCAAATCGTAGAATCCCTGAGTGAGCCACAATGCAAGGTAAAATCTCAAAGAGAGAAGAAAATCAAAAGAAACCTCAAGAATGAGTTACAGATTGTTTTGACTAACCACCATCTAAAAGGATATATTCCAGCTACCTCAGATTGACCAGCAGCCAATGATCCAAATCTAGCTGTGAATAAATTGAAATTAATCCATGGGGGATGAGCATCTTGATGAAAACGCCAGTCTCAACTCTGATGATTAGTGGTCAGATTTGTCACAAAGGTGAGAGCCTAGCCTCCAGCTACGGACTTTTACCTGATGCAGCAATGCTTAAGTAAGCTCCCATAGTATAAGAACCAGACGTGGATAATGTGGTATTGAAAGATTCAACAAAATATTTCATTTTATAGCTCTTGATATACACATAAGAACATAAGAACTGGAAGCAGGTATAAGCAATTCAAACCAAAAAAACTGCAGATGCTGTAAATCAGAAATAAAAATCAAAATTGCTGGAAAAGCTCAGCAGATCTGGTAGCAACTGTGAAGAGAAATCAGAGTTAACATTGCAGGCCAAGTGGCCCTTCCTCACTCACTCCCTTCCTCCTCATTTGACCTGAAATGTTAACTTTGATTTTCTCCACAGATGCTACCAGACCTGCTGAGCTTTTCAAGCAATTTCTATTTTTGTAAGCAATTCAGCCTCTTGAGCCTGCTCTGCCATTCAATACAATTATCATTGATCTCATCTTGGCCTCAACTCCACTTTCCTGCCCCCTTTCCATAATTCTTTAACCCATTACTAATTAAAAATCTGTCTACTTCATCCTCAAATTTACTCAGTGTCCCAGCATCCACCACATTCTGGGGTAGTAAATTCCACAGAATCACAACCCTTTGAAAGAAGTAATTCCTCCATATCTGTTTTAAATCTTAACCCCTTACATACATTACAGTCACTTTGATGTCTAGGCTAAGATTAAGCTTTTCAGTTACAAAAAAAATTGATTCCCCAACTGATCAAGAATCTCTTCAACCTTAAGTATGCACAAGGATTCTGTCCCCAGAGTTTTCTGTGGGAAGGAGTTCCAAAGACTTTCAAACATCAGAGAAGAAATTCCTCCTCATCTCAGTTTTGAAGTTGTGCCTCTAAATTCTGAGACTATGCCCTCAGACTCTCCCATGAGGGGAAACATCCTCTCAGCATTTACCCTGTCAAACCCCTTAAGAATCCTTTGTGTTTCAATGAGATTACCTCTCAATCTTCTAAATTCCAATGAATAGAGTCCCAACCTGTTTAACCTTTGCTCATAAGACAATCCTTCATACTGGGAATCATTCTTCTCTGAACTGCCTCCAATTAAATAACATATTTCCTTAAATAAAGGGACCAAGACTGCTCACAGTATTCCAGATGTGGTCTCACCAGCACCTTGCCCAGTTGCAGTTAGACTTGCAACCCTCTTGAAATAAAGGCCAACATTTCCATTAGCCTTCCTGATTACCTGCTACAATTGTGTGCTAGCTTTCTGTGTTTCTTGCTCAAATATGCCCGAGTCCCTTTTGTTGCAGCATTCTGCAGTTTTTCTCCATTTAAATAATACTGTCCTTTGTGCTCCCTTCCAAAGTGAACAACTTCATGTTTTTTCACATTATACTCCATTTTCCTACTTTTATCCCATTGCTTAACCTTATCAGTCTCTCTCTCTCTGCAAACTTGGAGCGGCATAAGTCATGAAAAATTGAAAAGCTTCCTTAATCACAGATTCGCTACAGAAATCATGGTTATAAGATTAGGAGAGAGAATACAGTGATTTGTATTTGACATTTTCTGGGGGTATTGGCCTTTGACCATTAAGGTTGATGGGCTGTTGTGGCACAGTGATAGTGCTCCTCCCTCTGGATCAAGTAACCCCGCACTGGACCTAAAGGTTTGTGATTAAATGTCTAAACAGGTTGACACAACTCATATTGAAGGAAATTGTGGTTTAGTAATAAGGTCACTGGACTGGCAATCCATCAATCCCAGATACAGCAACACGGTTGCTCAGTGGTCGGCACTGCTGCCTCACAGTGCCAAAGACCAGGGTTCGATTCCAACCTTGGGCGACTGTCTGTGTGGAGTTTGCACATTCTCCCCATGTCTGCGTGGGATTCCTCCAGATGCTCTGGTTTCCTCCCACAGTCCAAAGATGTGTAACTTAGTTGAATCAGCCATGCTAAAATTGCCCCATAGTATCCAGGGATGTGCAGGCTAGGTGGGTTAGTTGTGGGAAATACAGGGTTACAGAAATAGGGTAGTGGGTTGGGTCTGGGTAGAATGCTCTTCAGAGGGTCAGTGTGGACTTGATAGGCTAAATGGCCTGCTTCCACACTGTAGGGATTCCATGATGAGTTATTTCTCTGGGGACTTGGATTCAAACCCTATAATGGCAGTGGTTGGAATTTAGAACATAGAACTGTACAGCACAGTACAGGCCCTTAGGCCCACGATGTTGTGCCGAATTTTTACCCTAAAGCTAAGGTCTATCTAATGTCCACTGCTACCTTATACTATCATCCATATGCCTATCTAAAAGCCGCTTAAATGCCCCTAATGAGTCCGACTCCACTACCCTCTCTGGCAATTCATTCCACGCCCCTACCACTCTCTGAGTAAAGATCCTACATCTGACATCTCCCCTATATCTACCTACACTCACTTTAAAACTATGCCCCCTCGTAATAGCTACCTCCACCCTAGGAAAAAGTCTCTGGCTATCCACTCTATCTATACCTCTGATCATTTTGTACACCTCTGTCAAGTCACCTCTCATCCTTTGTCGTTCTAAAGAGAAAAGCCCTAGCTCTCTCAACCTTTCCTCATAAGGCCTTCCCTCCATTCCAGACAACATCCTGGTAAATCTCCTGTGCACTTTTTCCAAAGCTTCCACATCTTTTCTGTAATAAGGCGACCAGAACTGGACACAATATTCCAGATGTGGCTGAACCAGGCTTTTGTATAGCTGGAGCATAACTTCACGGCTCTTGAACTCAATCCCTCTATTAATACGCCTTCCGAACAACTCTATTCACCTGGGTGGCAGCTTTCAGGGAACTGTGAACATGAACCCCGAGATCCCTCTGCTCCTCCACACTAACAAGAATCTTTCCGTTAACCCTGTATTCTGCTTTCAAATTTGTCCTTCCAAAATGAATTTAATTAGTCCAGTCAAGACAACATGAGACTTTTTACCTCAAGGTCCTAGTTTCCAGCCTCATGTTGGGTGAGTCATTTCAAAATGGTGCATTTTTGTAGTTTAGAGTTTATCACGTTCCTCTAACGTGCAAACATCCCCAATTTGTAACCATGCCTGAACATCACTAAAGCTTTGGTATCCTCTCAGGAAGGCAAGATGTGTTGCTCCCAACCTCTCTTAAAAATTGAGATACCATTGTGGTGCAGTGATTATGTACATACCTGTGGGCTAGAAGGTCTGGGTTCAAGTCCCTCCTGGCCCAGAAGGGCCTCCTGGTGTCATATCATATCTGAGCAGGTTGATCAAAATAACTACTGGTCATTTATACTGAATTTTGTCCATTTTATTTTTGATGTGTAGAAGGATTCTTAGGTCTAACTTACCATCGACAAAGAGAAGACAATTATATTTTTGGATCTAAAGTCCGGGCTACACCTGGGGAGCAAATATCAAAGATGCACACCATTCTATGATTTGGAAGAAACGTTGTAGATTGCATTTCAATTCCCTAAAGGCATAACTCCATACTTCAGTTTGATGTGGTTCTAATTTACTCTCAAGCACAAATGTTGTCATAGTAAAACTGATGAAAACGAGGCTGGTGCCTTATAAAAATCAACAGCAAATTAGATGTTCATGTCTTAGTTCCGTATCGATTGCAGCAAATGCAAGGATCAGCTTTTTCTCTATTGTAATTGCTTTAGCTTACTCCCTGCATTGAATTGCATGTGCTAACTTAGACAGAAGTGATAAAAATAAAGACAGCAGTCTACAGCATTCATTGGTGTTTCTTTTGTTGGAGAGTAATTAACAATGGAACACTAACATTTTAACAAACTGGGCGCATAGTTTTATTATTTGTTTTGATTTCAACTTATAAGCAGAATGGTAAAACAGGCTTCAGGGAGCAAATAATCTACTCCTGTGCCTAGGTTGGATGCTATGCCAGAATTCTCTCTTTTTCCCAAGTGCCAGGAGCATCTCTTATGTCTGTGCAGCTATGTTATTAAGGACAGAACTTCTAACAATGCCAGTAGAAAAACCAGCTTGAGTTCAGACTTAAATCCAAGATTCTCTAACAAAGGGGTAAGCACTAATTAAAAAGGAGTATTATCAGATTATTTCAGAAGCTTATCATTCAGTCAACAACTGATTTTCCTGGCATTTTTCCAATTTTGTTTTCAGCACTTACATTCACATTTGCCTGGTCCAATATACTTGGCTTTCCTCAAACCAGTATTCAGGGTTCACCTTAAACGTACTATTTAACCATTTAACCGGTTATTCTGATGATGCCAACTTCGACAAGGGGTCCTTCAAAACGTCCACCTTCCTCCTCAATCAAGGATTTCCCAGCACTGTAGTTGACAGGGCCCTCAGCAGAGTCAAACCCATCTCCCACACTTCAGCTCTCACCTCCTCTCTCCCCTTCCAAAACAGTGATAGGGTTCCCTCATCCTCAACTACCATCCCACCAGCATCCACATCCAGTGGATCATTAGCCACCAGTTCTGTCATTTCCAGCGGGATACCACCATCATGCACTTATTCCCCTTCCCCTCTTGTCTTCCACAATGACCATTCTCTCCGGTGCACCCTGGTCCACTCCTCCTTCACTCCCAACATGATCCCACAGCACCATGGCACATCGCAGAAGGTGTAATACCTGCATGTTTATTTCCTCCCTCCTCAGTATCCAAGTGCCCAAACACACCTTCCAGGTGGCACAATGCTTATCTGCACTTCACTCAATCTAGTCTACTGCATTCGCTGCTCACAATGTGGTCTCCTCTATACTGGGGAAACTAAGCATACACTGAGTGACTGCTTCCCAGAACACCTACGTTCTGTCTGCAAGAATGACCCTGAGCTTCTAGTTCAGCATATCACCTTTTACTCTGGTCAATATCTCTGTCTTGGGCTTGCTGAAGTGCTCCAGTGAAGTTCAGCGCAAGCTGGAAGAACAGCACCTCATTATCCTCTTGGGAACTCTACAGCCTTCAGGACTCAATATCGAGTTGAACAATTTTGGGGTTTGGGGCACCTTCTCTCAGGTTCACTCTAACTCACAAACCAGGTCTTGTTATCATATGGTCTGTTACACACAACCCATTGTTAGCCATTGATACTCCCCATTTTTAGATATTCATTCTCTCAGCCTGACCATTATACACTCCTCTGTCTGCCCACTTCTCTCTCTTTGGGCTCTGCCTCCACCTATCATTCACTCCTTACCTCCTTACCCCACCCATTAATTGATGACAAAGAGAGTAAGGTAGGTGAGGGCCTAGACACGATCATTATCGTGAAAGAGGTAGTGTTGGCCAAGCTAATGGAGCTAAAGGTAGACAAGTCTCCTGGCCCTGATGGAATGCATCCCAGGGTACTAAAAGAGTTGGTGGGAGTAATAGCAAAAACACCCATGGTAATTTTCCAAAATTTGCTATACTCTGGGGCAGTTCCAGCAGATTGGAAAACAGCCAGTGTGACGCTACTGTTCAAAAAAGGAGGATGACAAAAGATGCAGAATTATAGGCCAATTAGCTTAGCTTCTGTCATGGGGAAAATACCAGAATCTATCATCGAGGAAGAAATAGCAAGACATCTAGATAGAAATTTCCCCGATGGGCAGATGGAGCATGGGTTCATGAAGGGCAGGTCAAGCTTCACTAATTTGCTGGAATTCTATGAAGACATTACGAGCGCGGTGGAGAAGAGAGACCCAGTAGATGTGGTGTATCTGGATTTCTAAAAGGCATTTGACTTTATCCTTGAATGCAAATATTTGTCTGTCTCAGCCTTGAATATACCCAATGAGTGAATATTCACAGTCCTCCAGTATGGAGAATTATAAACATTCACCACAGGCTTTCTGGAGTGCAACTGACTCTCAGATTGTTGACAAACTGCTTTTTAGAAAAAAAATCAAAAGGCTGTTGCCAGGCAGCTTTGCAGTGTAAAGGCACTGATGTCAGCCTGTCTCATAAGAGTTTCAAATCCAGCTTCTTCAGATTTACATGACGAAAACATACACTTTGTACATTCTTTGCAACACAGTAGTGCCTAAATGTCCATGTTTTCAAATATATATTCCAAAAATATATCCCTTGAACGGTTTTAGTCAACCTGCCTGGTTTAAAATCTAAACAAAGTTTGGCAGTTAATTGTTTGTTATCATTAATTAATGCATTCTCCATGGAAACACCTCTACCAGTCAGCATTCTCCTCTCATACAATATAAATTTTTCTTTCCGTTTACTTTGGTAATTCTTACAAATTGCCTCAATGAATGCAATATAATAAACTTCAACAAAATCTGTTTTTAACAATGCAAAAATACTTTCAAACTATCACTCAATTTCCTTTAAAAAATGTTTATTCTTACCTTTTAGACTCGTTTCTTAATTGTTGTCTGTTAATTCTGTTCTCTTTCATTCCTTCTTTACTTGGGTCGTTATTTGACTTGGTATCCTATGCTTTATCTTAGAGTGTATGCACACTCCTTGTAGCCATTGTCACAGAATCATATTAGTGTTATGGTGCAGGTTATGTAGTAGTGTTATGGTCTGGGGACCCAGTTTCGAATCCCACCACGGCAGATGGTGGAATTGGAATTCAAAAAACAAGTCTGGAATTAAGAATCTACTGATCACCATGAAATCATTGCCAATTGTTGGAAAAACCCATCCGGTTTACTAATGTCCTTCAGGAGAGGAAACCTGCCACCCTCACCTGGTCTGCCCTATATGTGACTCTACACCCACAGCAATGTGGTTGACTCTCAGTTGCCCTCTGAAATGGTTTAGCAAGCCACTCAGATGTACAAATTGCTACAAAGACTCAAAGAAATGAGACTATACGGATCACCTGGCAACGACCTAGGCACTGGAAAAGGCAATGGCAGAAACAGCCCTGTTAACCCTGCAAAGTCCTCCTCACTAACATCTGGGAGTCAGTGCCAAAATTGGGAGACTGTCTCACAGATCAGTTAAGCAATAGCCTGACATAGTCATACTCACAGAATCATACCTTACAGACAATGTCCCAGACATCACCATCACCATCCCTGGATATGTCCTGTCTCACCGGCAGGACAGACCTAGCAAAGGGGGCGGCACAGTGATATACAGTCAGGAGGGTGTTGCTGTAGGAGTCCACAACATTGACTCCAGACCCCATGAAGTCTCATGGCTTCAGGTTAAACATGGGCAAGGAAACCTTCTGCTGATGACCACATACCATCCTCCCTCAGCTGATGAATCAGTACTCCTCAATGTTGAACAACACTTAGAGGAAGCACTGAGGATGGCAAGGACACAAAATGTACTCTGGATGGGGGATTTCAATGTCCACCACCAAGAGTGGCTCGGCAGCAGTACTACTGATCGAGCTGGTTGGGTTCTAAAGGACATAGCTGCTAGACTGGGTCTGCGGCAGGTGGTGAAGGATTCAACAAGAGGGAAAAACATACTTGACCTCATCCTTACTAATCTGCCAGCTGCAGTATCGTAAGAGTGACCATTGCACCATCCTTGTGGAGATGAAGTCCTGCTTTCTCATTGAGAACAACCTCCATTGTGTTATGTGGCACTATCACCGTGCTAAATGGGACAGACTTCGCGCAGATCTAGCAACTCAAGACTGGGCATCCATGAGGCACTGTGGGCCATCAACAGCAGCAGAATTGTACTCCAGCACAAACTGTAACCTAATGGCCCGGCATATACCCACTCAACCGTTACCATCAAGCCAGGGAATCAACCCTGGTTCAATGAAGGGTGCAGGAGGACATGCTAGGAGCAGCACCAGGCATACCTGAAGATGAAGTATCAACCTGGTGGAGCCACCAAACAGGTCTACTTGCACGCCAAACAGCGAAAGCAGCAAGTGATAGACAGAGCTAAATGATCCCACAACCAACGGATCAGATCTAAGCTCTGCAGTCCTGCTGCATCCAGTCATGAATGGTGGTGGACAATTAAACAATTCACTAGAGAAGGAGGGTCCACAAATATCCCCATCCTCAATGATGGAAGAGCCCAGCACATCAGTGCAAAAGATAAGGCTGAAGCACTCGCAGCTATCTTCAGCCAGAAGTGCTGAGTGGATGATCCATCTTGGCCTCCTCCAGTGGTCCCCAGCATTACAGATACCAGTCTTCAGCCAGTTTGATTCACTCCACGTGATATCAAGAAATGGTTGGAGACACTGGATACTGCTAAGACTACGGGCCCTGACAACATTCCGGCAATAGCACTGAAGACTTATGCTCCAAACTTGCTGCTCCCCTAGCCAAGCTGTTCTAGTACAGTTACAACACTGGTATCTACCCGACAATGTGGAAAATTGCCCAAGTATGTCCTGTACACAAAAAAAGCAGGACAAATCCAACTCGGCCAATTACCGCCCCATCAGTCTCCTCTTGATCATCAGTAAAGTGATGGAAGGTGTTATCAACAGTGCTATCAAGCAGTACCTGCTCAAAAATAACCTGCTCAGTGACGCCCAGTTTGGGTTCCGCCAGGGCTACTCAGCTCTTGATCTCATTACAGCCTTGGTTCAATCATGGACAAAAAAGCTGAATTCCAGAGGTGAGGTGAGAGTGACAGCCCTTGATATCAAGGCTGCATTCGACCGAGTGTGGCATCAAGGAGCCCTAGTAAAACTGGAATCAATGGGTATCAGGGGGCAAATGCTCCGGTGGTTAGAGTCGTACCTGATACATAGGAGGATGGTCGTGGGAAGTCAATTGTCTCAGCTCCAGAACATCTCTGCAGGAGTTCCTCAGGGTAGTGTCGTAGGCCCAACCATCTTCAGCTGCTTCATCAATGACCTTCCCTCCATCATAAGGTCAGAAGTGGGATGTTCGCTGATGATTGCACAATGTTCAGCACCATTTGTGACTCCTCAGACACTGAAGCAGTCCATGTTCACATGCAACAAGTTCTGGACAATATCCAGGCTTGAGCTGACAAGTGGCAAGTGACATTCATGCCACACAAGTGCCAGGCTATGATCGTTGCCAATAAGAGACCATCTAACCACCGTCCCTTGATATTCAATGGTGTTACCATCACTGAATCATTCACTATGAACATCTTGGGGGTTACCATTGACCAGAAACTCACTGGACTCACCACATTAACACAGTGGCTACAAGAGCAGGCCAGAAGCTAGGAATACTGCGGTGAGTAACTCACCTCCTGACTCCTCAAAGCCTGGCTGCCATCTACAAGGCACAAGTCAGGAGTGTGATGGAATACTCCCCACTTGCCTGGATGAGTGCAGCCCCAACAACACTCAAGAAACTTGACATCATCCAGGACAAAGCAGCCCGCTTGATTGGCACCACATCCACAAGCATTCACTCCCTCCACCACCGAGCTCAGTAGCAGCAGTGTGTACTATCTACAAGATGCACTGCAGAAATTCACCAAAGATTCTCAGACAGCACCTTCCAAACTTACGACCACTTCCATCTAGAAGGACAAGGGCATCAGACATAAGGGAATACCACCACCCCCAAGTTCCCTTCCAAGTCATTCACCATCCTGACTTAGAAATATATCGCCGTTCCTTCACTGTCGCTGGGTCAAAATCCTGGAATTCCCTCCCTAATAGCATTGTGGGTCAACCCACAGCAGGAGGACTGCAGCAGTTCAAGAAGGCAGCTCACCACCACCTTCTCAAGGGCAACTAGGGACGGGCAAGAAATGCTAGCCAGCCAGCAACGCCCACATCCCACAAATGGATAGAAAAAAGAGGCCATTCAGCCCATTGTGCCTGCAACTACCTTCCAAATTAGCATGTCTACTAAGTGCCATTGCCCTGCTTTTCCCTTGCACATTATTCCTATTTAAATCACCACCCAATTTCCTGTTATTTGCCTCTATTGAATCTGCCATCCTTTAGCCACTCATATGAAGAAGTTATTTCACAGATTGCAGTTTCATTTACAAATTACTTAAAAACCATGTATTCTCATTCTTGATCCTTTTACCAAATTCTCCCTAATTATTCCATCCAAGCCCCTCATGATTTTGAAAACCTCTACTAGATCTGCCCTTAGCTTCTTTCTCTCCGTGGAGAACAGTCCCAAACTCTTCGAATTGTACTCATCACTTTTTCAGTGCCTTCCTCCACCCCAACCCACATTTCTCAAGAAGAAAGTAAATCTTACAATTCCCTTTTGGAGTTTTGTGCCCTTCCAACATTTTACAGTGATTATTTTCACCATTCAAAATGTTTCCTTTCTATTTTAAATGCTTATTTAAATCTTCACACCATAGATTGAAACAAGCCACTTACAATAAACCCTTACATGCTTGAATTGTGATTTTCGGTGCTCATTACTTAATCCTACAAATAGTCTAAAACTTGAAGAGCTCTTTTTGTCACATTTTTTGAATATGGAAATTCACCAGGTGTTTTCAGCCAGCACTTTACAAACCCACGATCGCTACCATCTAGAAGGCCAAGGCCAGCAGATATATGGAAACATCACCACCTGCAATTTCCTCTCCAAGTCTGTCACCATCCTGACTTTGAAATATATTGCTGTTCCTCCAGTGTTCCAGGTCCAAATCCTGTAACTCTCTGCAACTCTCTCTCTAACATCACTTTATGTCTACCACAGTAAATAGTGGTTCAAGAAGGCAGCTCACCACCACTTTCTCAAGGATAACTAACATTGGGCTACAAATGCTGACCCAGCCAGTGAGACTTACAACCCCTGAAAAAATAAAGCAAAACTTAAGTTTTATGAGAGAACAGATGATGGTTATGTTTTATGAAATTGCTGCCAGAAAGCAAAACCAATTTGCTTTGGTTTTAGCAACAAATTGGAACATATGTCAAAAACACTCAGTAAATCTAGCATCAATTTTAATGAGACCTGTATGAACTGAAGATAGGTAAAACAGTGCACAAACACTGGGAAACATTCTACCAGGAAATGGTGAAAGTAACAATATTGACATAGGTAATATGGCAGATGTTGGAATTTCTTGAGTGACTAGAGGAATTAAAATTAAAACTTTAAAAAAAGAGATAAACATGTGAAATCTTCAGCTGATAATTCACTGAAAACCACACCAGAAGTCTGAAAATGTAAAGAAGAGATTAGAAAGGATAAGAGTGACAATGAAGTGTAAGAGGCAGATAAAATGGGAAATAGTAAAGATTTGAAAACCTTGAACAAAAATATGTCCTAGCTTTAAAAGGGACTTCAAAGGAGATGGAATCAGTTCAGAGACAATACTTGAGCATGGAGACTGGACATAAGCATGGTCAGCAATGATAAAAAAGAATGACAAATGGAGAAAAGAGTAATACAGAGCAATGGGGAACTTAGAAAGATGATAGGGATGGAGGAGGTTTCTGAGAGAGAAGGGTTTAGCAAGATTTGAACATAAAAGTAAACATTTAAAATTGGATGCATTGGAAGATTGGGAGCAAATCTAGGGTGACAAAGACATGGGTATTGGTGAATGAAACCTAATTAAGGTTTTGGAGTAGATTTGTAGCTCGGGTTGTGGGTGTTGAGGTTGGTTGGCTCGCCGAGCTGGTTTGTTGTTCCGCAGACGTTTCGTTACCATGCTGGATAACATCATCAGTGCATTCTCCGATGAAGCGTCGGTGTGTTTTTTACAAACAAAATCAGCAAGATACTACACGCCCCGACACACTCATCACACTACCCTACATCAGGAACACATTGGAACTAATCACAAGACTCCTACGACCGCTGGGCATTAGAATGGCACACAAGCCCATATCAACCCTATGACAAATGCTCACCCAAACTAAAGACCCACTCCCCGCCATGGACAGGACCAATGTCATCTATAAGATCCCCTACAGAGACTGTGAGAAACACTACATTGGACAAACAGGAAGGAAACTAACAACAAGGGTACACCAATACCAACTGCCTACAAAAAGACACGACCAATACTCACTCATCTCAATCCACACGGATAAAGAGAACCACCAATTCGACTGGGCCAATACCAAATCCTGGGACAAGCTAAGCAGAGACAGGCACAGGAATTCCTAGAAGCCTGGTACTCCATGAAGAAAGCCATCAATAAACACATAGAACTTGACCCCATATACACTCCACTACGAAGAAAAACCAGAAGTGAGGCAATCCAGCTCAACGGACCCCAGAGTTTAAAAACCAGGCGGGAAAACACACCGACACTTCATTGGAGGTCGCATTGATGATGTTACCCAGCATGCTAACGAAACGTCTGCGGAACAACAAACCAGCTTGGCGAGCCAACCAACCTCGAAACCTAATTAATTCTAGTACATGGCCAGCATAGTTTTGGATGACTTTACGTACAGGATAGACTGGAGGATGAGAAACCAGTCAGACAGGAATCTTTGTGATGGAAGGGATAGGGTTGATAGCTCAAGTTGAGGATGAATTGATTTAGATTTAGATTTAGATTTAGGTTTTATTGTCACGTGTACTCAAGCATGGGGTACAAAAGTACAGTGAAAAGTGTACAATGTCACCACACGTGGTGCCATCTTAGGTAAAAAAGTCAATTGAATGCCAGGTTTGTGAACTGTACAGTTCAATTTGAGCCAATGGCTGAACAGAGGTCTCGAATTGGAAGCAAGGATGTGTAATGTAAGGTGCAAGCCAGAACCAATGTCTTTCCAATTTATGGCTGGAGGAAACTCAAGCTCATTAAAGACTGCATGTCCTGAATATAGATGCAGTTCAAAGACTGAGGGATGAGAATCTAGGGCTGCTGAGCTCTTGACCGAGAGTGATGCACTCCAACATGAGCAATGAGGAAGGCCAAAGATAAATACTCAAGAAAATCAACAGATATTGATGCAGGGGTGTGAAGAGGCTGTTTAAGATTAGAAGCAGATGTGATATCAATGTTTAAGAGGCAGTTAGACAGACACATGAACAGGCAGGGAATAGAGCGATATGGACCATGGGCAAGCAGATCAGATTAGTTTAGAATGGCATCATGGTGGGCCTAAGGACCTGTTCTTGTGCTGTACTGTTCTATGTTCTAAGATATTCTGGATACAATCAATAGCTAATAGTGGAAACAAGCGAGGAAAATTCCATTGAACTGGACAATGGAAAATCCAGACTCATTCTGGATAATATTCTGTGTATGTTGCTGTTTTAATTTACATCAGTCATGTATGAATCACAAGTGTGCAACATCTATCTCTCTGCATAGATGGCATTGGACCTGAGTATTTCTAGAACATCCATTACTGTTTCAGGTTTCCATGATCCACAGTGTTTTGTATTTATTTTATTGCATTTCAGTACTTTGGGGTTCATTGAATGATTTGGTACTGGCGTTTGGGACAATTTATGCTGAATTATTTGATCCAAACTTTGCTGTGCTTCTGTTCACATATATAACATTTCAGACATGATTCAAAGTAGATGAGAAAGGAAACCTTGCCAGAAAATATGCTATCTGCATCATTTAAATTCAATCCACAAATGTGACATCTTAGCCAAGCTGAGGTGTTAGCTCAACAAAGTCATAGTGAGATCCCCTTCTCTCTTCTCAAAGATACTGGGGAATACTGGGCAAAGACTGGTATATGGAGTCAGCTTGTAGACCAGCCATGCCCTCACTGAGAGACAGAAGAGGTTCAAGAGGTTAAATGGGCTCCTCCTGTTGAATAAATTCCACCAGGATTTAGTTTTTTTTACAAGAACTTTCATGTGAAGAGGCACCATTGGCCTCTTTTACTCATCCCTAATTGTCATGATCTGAGTGGCTTATTTGGCTGTTTTAGAGGGAAGATAGGAGCTATGTTTTTTTATTCATTCATAGGATATGGGCATTACTTGCTAAGCCAGCTTTTTAACCCCAGTCCTTAATTACCCTAGAGGAAGCAGTGGTGTGATGCCTTTATGAACTGCTGCAATCCTTCATGTGTAGATACACCCACAGTGCTGTTAGGGAGTTCCAAGACTTTCAGTCAGCAACAGTGAACACAGATAATATGTCAGAATGGTGTGTGGCTTGGAGGAGAAACCCATAGGTGTCGGTGCTCCCATGCATCTTTCTAGTTGGTAGAGGTCACAGGTTTGAAAGGTACTAACAGAGGACGCTTAGTGAGTGACTGCAATGCATCTCATAGATGGTACACTACCATTGTGCACCTTTGGTGAAGGGCGTGAATATCCAACTTGGTGGTTGGGATGATAATAAAGCAGGCTGTGGCTGCTGAAATCAAGCTTCTTGAATTGTTACTGCTGCACTTTCCCAGGCAAGTGGGGAGTATTCCATCGCACTCCTGACTTTTTTTTATTCATTCACAGAATGAGAGCATCACTGACCAGACAGCATTTATTGCCCATCCCTAATTGCCCAGAGGGCAGTTTCGAGTCAACCATGTTGCTGTGGATCCAGAGTCACATGTAGGCCAGACCAGGTAAGAATGGCTGTTTCCTTCCCTAAAGGGCATTAGTGAACCAGATGGGTTTTTACGACAATGGACAATGGGTTCATAGTCATCATTAGATTCTTAATTCCAGATACTTTATTGAATTCAAATTCCACCATTTGCCCTGGTGGGGTTCAAACCTGGGTCCCCAAAACGTTATCTAGGTCTCTGGATTAACAGTCCACTGATAATACCACTAGGCCATTTGTGCCTTGTAGATTGTAGACAGGCTTTGCAGACTCAGTTACCGAGTTATTTGCTACAGGATTTCCAGCCTCTGGCCTCCTTTTGTAGCCACAGTACTTATATGGCTGGTCCAGTTCAGTTTCCAGTCAATGGTAACCCCAGCATGTTGGGTTTTTGGGGGACTCAGCAATGGTGATGCTGTTGAATGTTGAGGAACAACAAAAAACAATATTCTCTTCTATGCTTCTGTGTTTAAATTGTTTCTTGTAAACATGGGTACCATTGCTGGACACAAAATGACCACATGATCATATTCATGAAGATTCTGATGTTCCTGCATTGTGGAGATATTCTGGCTAAAGTGAGTCAGAAGAGTTGGAGATGAGTTGTCTGCCTCTCGCCATAGGAAAGCATCAAAACCTATTATATTAAAACTTTCCAGTCTTTAGGACAGTCAGCAATGGTTACATGTTACTATTAATTTTTTAATTCCAGATTTCCTTGAATTCCGATATCACCATCTTTCACGGCAGCATTCAAATCCAGTCTAAGAGCATGCGCCTGAGGTTCTGGATTACTATTCCATTGATATTTGTTAGGGTTCTCACTGATTTTTCATTATTTTCATTGTTTCCTTTAATAAACTTTGGTTTGGAGCTGTGAACTGTGAGTTAATGGCAACGTTTGGAGTGTGGGTAGCAGCTTGTGTTTAAAAAAATGTCAAACTAACTGTTGAGAGTGTGGGTGACCAGGTAAGAAAGCTATTTGCAGGTTGATTCTTGATCTAAGTGCTCCCTAATACTTTGACAGTGGTGGAAAGCAGCATATTTGACCAGATAGCAGATGTTTAGCCATGAATGAGGTCAGTATCTGGGAACTGGTGCCAACAGTCTGGGAGAGAACAGTGGGAGGGGCTGGAGAATCTGAACTGGATTTCTGGGCTGTGTTTCTGAGAGGAAGAGTTTGGCTGTTGATGCTACAACATAGAGATTTGAAAGCTTCCTGCCTTACCTCCCAGGAACAGCCATTGGAAATTCAGAGAATAGAAACTAAGTTACAAATATTGTTCAAAGTTCCTCTAAGTGAACTGAAAAGGTGGCCCAGATTGACATTGTCAGAAGATCAACCAAGAAAGTCATCTATGCCTGTGGAACAATACATCGTGAAAACTGCTTACGTAACATGGCCATTTCTGTTATTTTCCTTTTATTTATACCTTGACCGGGTTTGTTTGTCAGTTTATCTTTTGTGTGAATGGGGCTGAGAAAATGTTATTAGTTTCAAATCATGTTTAATTTTCTCTGCTAAATTTACTGTATTGCTAAGAATTGCTAACTCTTCTGTTTAAGTTACAGACCTGGTGTCTAGAATTATTATTCAAAATCTAGGATTGGTTATTCAAAAGGTCTACCCTATCCTTGGGGTGGCATGGTGGCTCAGTGGTTAGCACTACTGCATCACAGCGCCAGGGACCCGGGATCAATTCCACCCTCAGGCGACTGTCTGTGTGGATTTTGCACATTCTCCCCGTGTCTGCGTGGGTTTCCTCCAGTTTTCTCCCACAATCCAAAGATGTTCAGGCTAGGTGGATTGGTCATGCTAAATTGTCCATAGTGGTCAGGGACGTTTAGGTTAAGTGGGTTAAGGGAAACGTAGGGAAAGGGGTCTGGGTGGGATGCTCCTCTTTGGAGGGGTGATATGGACTTTTTGGGTCAAATGGCCTGTTTCCACACTGTAGGAATTCTATTATCCATGTAACCCTGTATTTGGTTAATAGCGAACATGGTTAATTCACTTAGGCTGCACATCTTTGGACAGTGGGAGAAAACCAGAGTACCTGGTTGAAGCCCACACAGACATGATGTAGCACGGTGGCTCAGTGCTTAGCACTGCTACCTCACAGCCAGGGACCCGGGTTTGATTCCAGCCTTGGGGAATGTGCAAACAGCACACAGTCGCCCCGTGTCTCTGCGGGTTTCCTCCAGGTGCTCCGGTTTCCTCTTGCAGTTTGGAAATGCAGAGTTACAGGGAGAGGGTGGGTATTGGTCTGGATGGGATGCTCTTTGGAGTTGTGGTGTAGACTTGATGGACTGAATAGTTTGCTCCCACACTGTAGGGATTCTATGATACTATAGAGAGAACGTGCAAACTCCATACAGGTGGTCACCTGAGGCTGGAATCAAGGGTCCCTAATGCTGTGAGGCAGTAGTGCTAACCACTATGCCACCTTGCTGCTGTAGGAAGGCCAATCTGACTCAATCGGCTGTCTATGTCTGTATCATAACACATTATTGAAACATCATCACTGTCCCATTGCTATGATGTGAACTCTTGTGAATCAGGTGAATTTTTACAACAATCAGTAATAGTTGCCATGGCTATCATTACTGAGCCTAGTTTTCAATATCAGATTCATCAATTAACTGTAAATTCCACCACTGGGGAGGTAATGGCCCAGTGGTGTTATTGCTGGATTGTTAATGCAGAAACTCAGCTAATGTTCTGAGGAGAGATAGTAGGAACTGCAGATGCTGGAGAATCCGAGACAACAAAGGTGCAGGGCTGGATGAACACAGCAGGCCAAGCAGCATCATAGGAGCAGAGAGGCTGACGTTTCGGGCCTAGACCCTTCATCAG
>NC_063338.1:90428251-90482484 GCF_021869965.1 Rhincodon typus | reverse complement strand
TCCAGACCCGAAACGTCAGCTTTCCTGCTCCTCTGATGCTGCCTGGCCTGTGTGTTCATCCAGTTCTACACCTTGTTAACTGTAATCTCCTTGTTCTGCCCTGTAACCCTATGAGATATCTATGCTCCTCTAACTCTAATCTCGAACTTCCCTGATTTTGATTCTTCCATCATTGGTGGCAGTACCTTCAGTTACCTCAGTCCTAAATTCTGGGATACCCTCCCTGTAGGTCTTCACCTCTCTACATTGATTTCCTCCCTCAAAACATACTTGGCGATTATCTGGTCTAACATCCTCTATTGTGGCTTAGCATCATACTTTGGACATTTTAATGCAATCAAGATGCTATATAAGTTGTTTTGTAATCCTGAATCTGCAGAATACATCCCAGAAACATGAATTATGCACCTAGCAAGACTCAGTAGCTTCCTTCCTAATGAACCACAAGTCCTATTCTCTCTCCAGCCAACTGTACCAATGCTGATTCTCTGCAACTAAGCTGACCACACTCCCTTGCCCTTTTCCTGTAATTTTTCCATTCATATAGTTATTCAATTTCCTTTTGAAAACCACAGTTGAAACTGTCTCCGACTCAAGCAGTATATTCCGGATTTCCATGCTATGTAAAAAAGTTGCCCTTACGTTGCCTTTACTGCTTCTGCCTTTCATCTGTCCCATAGTCCTTGATCCTGCTGCAAATGGGAACAGTTTTTCTCTAACTACACTCATGATTTTGGCCATCTCTAACAAATATCCTCTCACTTGCTCTACTCTAAAGAAGCCCAGAATCAATCTAGCCTTGTAACTGAAATCGCCTGTACTTGGAACAATCTTCATATATCTTTCCAGTACCCCCTCCAATAACTTCCAATCCTTCCTAAAAGTGTGGTGCTCAGAACTCGGCATAGTAATCCAATTGAGGCTAAAACACCATCTTCAGACAACACACTAGGGATGATGTGAGATATTTTAGAGAGAATGCAGAAAAGATTTACGAGAATGCCAGCAGAGACGAAAGACTTCAGTTACATAGATAGAGAAGTCTGGGTTGTTGTCAGTAGAGAAAAGAAAGCGGAGATGTTTTGACAAAAATCATGTGGGGTATAGACAAAATAGAGAGTGATAAATTGCTCTCAATGGCAGAAGGGTCAAGAGCCAAAAGACTTTGATTTAAGGCAGTTGGCAAACAAATCAAAAGCAGCATGAGGGAAATTGTTTTTATGTAGCAAGGATTTGTGATCTGGAATCATCTGCCTGGAGCGTGATGGACACAGATACAATTGGGATTTTCAAAAGGGGATTGGATAAGCACCTGGAAGAAAAAAAAACACTACAGAAGTACAGCGGAAGGGCAGGAAAGTGGGATTAGTTAAATTGCTCTTAGAGAAATGGCAAGGACACAATGGGCTTTATGGTGTTCTTCAGTACGGGCTATACTACGTTCTCCCCTTGGGGGAAGCAATGGCCTAGTAGTATTAATCTAGAGAGTCAGGTAATGATCTGGGGATCCGGGTTAGAATACCCCCATGGCATATGGTGGGATTTGAATTCAATAAAAAGAAATCTGGAATTTAAAAATCTAAAATGATCACAAATCCACTGTTGGAAATGCCCATCTCACTCACTAATGTCCTTTAGGGAGGGAAACTGCGACTCCAGACCCTCAGCAATGTGGTTGACTGTTAACTGTTCTCGGGGCAATTAGGAATAAATGCTGACCTAGTCAGTGATGCCCTCATCCTGTGAGTGAATTAAAAAACAAAAAGTACTGCAACATTCCTGTGTTATTCCCATTATATGTGAGATTGCAGAATCAATCACTGTGGTTAGCATTTTTTAATCTGGAGCACCTGAGCAAACCAGTCAGTTGTCCAAGCCTTCTCAGGACAACTGGAGACGGACAGTAAATGTCAGCAAGTTTCCTCACTAGTTTTCAATGAACTAAGTATCATTGTCTTCCATGCAATATTTAGTAAAGTGACAGCAGCCTCAATTTTAACCTGAAAATGTTGCCTCCCTTCTATTTCTGGAATTTGAGATAATGAGACGATCGATAGAATAGGTTAATCTGTTAAATAGTGAGGTCTATTGGTTGCATAGGCTTTTTCACCAGCAACCTCTTCCAATTGACCTAAACCCCAATTGAGCTCCGAGGGTCACTCAACCCAAAACTTTAACTCTAATTTCTCTCCACTGATGCTGCCTGACCTGCAGAGCTTTTTCAGCAATTTCTGTTTTTCTTCCAATTAATTGTTGTTTTATATCCTGGATACTGCATCCCCTTATTCTTCGATGAACCACAACCATTTTCTCATCTATAATCACTCCTCCAAATCCAGACTAAAAGCCTTGTTGCTTTCTAATAGAACAATCATTCTAAATAAATGACATTTGCAAGACTTAGTATTGCATGTTCTTACTAAGTGAATCTATTCAACAACTACTAATCCCCTTTGGGCCTACTGAGCAAAGGTTGCATTTAAAGCATTTAAAATGTCAATACATTTGTTTATATTGAATTTAATTCAGCCATTAAGTAACATTTCAGCTGTATGCTCAATCTTTTGCTTTGCGTTAAAGTAAACACATTAATGGGGAATGAATGATTGCAAGGAAAACATGGTGAACACCCAAAAAAGGAAGAAAGCTCTCAGCAAAAGGTCATTAGATGGAGCTTTAATTGGACCACCACAGTCCCACAAACGCTCTCCCCTCCACAATGAGTAGGCTAGCAGGCAGTGTAAAATCAGGTGGCATCACAGAGTGCTATTCCTGCTGCCTATGGTATATCACTGCTCAGCAACTTGCACCCAACCCTTGGATCAATTCACTCAGAGGGTGGTGGATCTTTGGAGTTCTCTGCTCAAGACAACAATGGTGGCTCAGCCATTGAATATACTCAAGACAGAGACTAATGAGATTTTTACCATGTAGAAATCTAAGGGATGATGCAGGACAATGGTGTTGAAGTGGAAGACCAGCCATGATCTCATTGACTGGCAGAACAGGCTTGAAGGGCTGAATGGCACCATCTTGCTTCTTTTTTGTATATCTGTTCACAGGATCAGACAAAGCAAGGGTGGAAAATTTTATTCACTAAAGGACATTAGTGAAACAGGTGTGTTTTATTTTAAATGACAATTGACCATGGTTATACGCTCTGGGAGTACTCAAAATTGACTTGGGACCCCATGAAATCTTAGAGCATATGTGGAATGAACTGCCAGAGGAAATGGCAGATGCAGGTACATTTACTACATTTAGAAGACATTTGGACAGGTACATGAATAGGAAAGGTTTAGAGGGATCAACAATGGATTCGCGGTCATCATTAGATTCTTAATTCCAGATATTTATTGGATTCAAATTCCACCATCTGCCGTGGTGGGATTCAAACTCAGGTCCCCAGAACATTATCTGGGTCTCTGGATTAACGGTCCAGTGATAATAACACTAGGCCATCACCTCCCCCAAACATGGAGTACTCCTCCATGTTAAACACCACTTTCAGGAAGTACTAGGGTGGCAAGTGCACACAATGTACACTGGTTGTGGGATTTCAGTGTCTACCACCAAGAGTAGCTTGGCAGCAGTACTACTGACCAAGCTGGTCAGGTTCTAAAGAATATAGCTGCTTGACTGGGTCTGAAGCAGGTGGAGAGGGAACAAGATGGAAAAACATACTTTACCTCATCGTCACCGATCTGCTTGCTGCAGTTGCATCTGTCCAAGGCAGTATTAGCAGGAGTGACGATGACACCGTCCTTCACATTGAGTATACCCTCCATCTTATTGCGTGACACTAAATGGGTCAGATTCGAATAGAACTAGGAACTCACTGGGTGAGGCCATGAGATATCGTGGGCTGTCAGCAGCATCAGAATTATAGTCTGCCTCTATCTGCAACCTCATGGTACAGCTAATTCCATATTCTATTACCAAAACAGGGAATTGATCTTGGTTCAATGAAGAGTGAAAAGGGCACAGAAATAGCAGTGCCAGGCATACCTAAAAATGTGGTGTCAGCCTGGTGAAGTCATAATGCAGGGCTAATTGCATGCCAAACATCACAAGCAGCAAGCAATAGTCATGGCTAAATGATTCCACAACTAACCGATCAGATCTAAGTTCTGCAGTCCTGCCACATCCAGTCATGAATGGTGGTAGACAACGAAACAACTCAAAGGAGGACAGTGCTTTACAAATACATGTATCCTCAATGATGGGGGAGACCAGCTTATCAGCATAAAAAACAATTCTGAAGCACTTGCAACAATCCTCAGTCAGAAGTGCCAAATGGATGATCCATCTTGGGCTCTTCCAATTTGATTCACTTCACATGATCTCATGAAATGGCCGAAAGCACTGGATACTACAAGAGCTCTGAAAACATTCAGGCAATAGTATCAAAGACTTATGCTCCAGAATTTGCTGTGCCCCTAACCAATGCTATTTCAGTACAGCTGCAACGCTAGCATCTACCTGATAATATGGAAAAATGTCCAGGAGTATATAATGTTCACAAAAAGTAGGAAAAGTCCAAGCTGGCCAATTAGCATCCCATCAGTCTACTGTCACTCATCAACAAAATGATGGAGAGGGTCATCAATCGTAGCACTTGCTTCACAATAATCTGCTCAGTTTGGGTTCTGTCAGGGCCAAAAAACTCCTGACTTCACAATTTTGGTTCACACATGTACAAAAAAAATGAACTCTAGATGACTGCTCTTGACATCAAGGTTGCATTTGACTGCATGTGACATCGAGGAACCTTACCAAAGCTAGAGTAAATGGAAATCAGGAGAAAAATTCTCTACTGGTTGAAGGTGTACCAAACACAAAGGAAGATAGCTAAAGTGTAACTGGTAAGCTTATAGATATGACATGAAAATTGGTGGCATTGTTGATAGGGAGGAGGATGGTCTCGACCTACAGTCTGATATTGATCAGCTGGTAAACTGGGCAGAGCAATGGCACAGGAATCTAATCCTGATAAGTGCGAGGTGATACACTTTGGGCAGTCTAATAAGGGAAGGATATAAACAATGAATGAGAGGACTGAGGAACAAAGGAACCTTGGTGCGCAAGTCCACAGATCCCCAAAGTTGTCAGTACAGCACACAGGATGGTGAAGGCGGCATATGGGATGCTGTGTTAGTCAGGGCACAGAATATAGGAACAAGGAAGTCTTGTTACAATTTTATAAAACATTGGTTAGGCCACAGTGTGGTGACCAGAAATGCAAAGAGTTTTCTATCAGAACGACATGACTGCAAAGGCGAGGGTGCAAAGAAGATTCCCAGGATATTGCCTGGGATGAAATGTCTCAAGGGGAGGCCTAGTGCTAATATCGCTGGACTGTTGATCCAGAGACCCAGTAATATTCTGGGGACCTAGGTTCAAATCCCACCATGGTAGATAGTAGGATTTGAATTTTAAAAAAATCTGGAATTAAGAGTCAAATGATGATCATGAATCCATTGTTGATTGTCAGACAAGCCCATCTGCTTCACTAATATCTTTTAGGAAGGAAATCTACCATCTTTACCAGGTTTGGTCTACATGTGACTCCAGACCCACATCGATGTGGGTGACTTTTAACTGCCCTCTGGGCAATTAGGGATGGGCAATAAATGCTGGTCCAGCCAGCGATTCCATGAATGAATAATAAAAAAAATTGAGGAGAGACTGGATAGTCTGGGCTTCTTTACCTTTGGGCAGATGTGTCTAAGACCAACTGGCACAAGTTTAAGGTGAGGACTAATTGGTTTAAAGGAGATCTGAGGAACACCCTTCTTTCCCACCCAGAGTGTGGTACAAATATGGAGTGGACATCGTACTGTAGGTAAATGGGAAGTATAGTTTGGTGTTTGTTGGTCAGCGTTGACATGGTGGGCTGAAGGGCCTGTTTCTATGCTGTATGGCTCTATGGTTTTTGGGATTTCAGTCATCTCAGCTCCAGAAATTCCTCAGGGTAGGATCCAACACCCATCTTCAGCTGCTTCATCAATGACCATACTTCAATTCTAAAGTCAGAAGTGGGCATGTTTGCTGATGACTGCTAAAGATTCAGCACAATTCATGTCCCACCAGACAATAATGTCAAAATACAGCAAGACCTGGACAATATCTAGATTTTGGCTGATAAACAGCAAGTAACATTCACAGCATACAACTGCTAGGCAAACAGCACCTCCAACAAGAGAATCCAACTATCGTCCATTCAATGGCATCATCATCGCTACATTCCCTACTATTGAAATCCTGGAAGTTACCATCGATCAGAAACTGAACTAGGCTAGCTTTGTAAATACAGAGGTTACGTGAGCAGATCAGAGTTTAAGAATCTTGTGGGTGCAACTCATTTCCTGACTCACCAAATCTTGTCCACCATCTATAAAACACAAGTCAATAGTGCGATGTATATAGATATTGGTGGAGCAGTCACCACCAAGGTCCCCACTTGGATGAGCACAGGTCCAACTACATTCAAGAAGGTTGACAACATCCAGGACAATGCAACCCACTTGACTGGCACTGCATCCATAAACATTCATTACCTCCACCACTGATGAGTAGCAGCTGTGTGCTTAAGATTCACCACAGCTCCTTACACAGCACCTCCAAAACCCTCAACTACTACCACCTAGGAGGACAAGGGCAATAGATACGTGGAAACACCATCTGCAAGTTCCACTCCAAGCCACTCTCAATTCTAAATTGGAAATGCATCATAGTTCCTTCTGTGACGCTGGTTTAACATCCTGGAAATCCCTCCCTAACAGCATCATGGTGGAACCTACAGCAAATGGTTCAAGTGGTACATTGGCTCAAGAAGACAGCTCACCATCACCTTCTAAAGTGCAATTAGGGATGGGCAATGATACCCACATGTCACGAATGAATTAAAAGGCAAATATAATGTAGTCAAATAATTACCACTTAAGGGCTTTCTGTTGCTGTTGTTTTATTGTCCTCCTACTTCCTATCCCCTCAAATGATACTCTTTCCCACCCACTGGCTGGGCCTGCCAGGATAATGCTGGCAAAACCCCCTCACTTATCTGGGTACTTAGCTCCAGCAATGGCACTCTGTCCCTGTGACATGGCTAGGACAAGAAACCCACTGACCATTTAATTGGTCAGCATTTCTGAGATGCCAGACTCGCTCACAAATGTGGGTGGAAATCTCGCAGCCCAACAGCTATAAAGTAAGCTTGAGACTTAGAAGCAATGTGGAAGTGTCCTCTGCGTAAAATACCACCCACTAAAACTATGGAATTCGCTTGAGTAAGGTAAAATTAATGTAAAGTCACCATAGTCCGAGAGGACCACAGTGCTGGACTCTCATTAGAAAAAGACAGAGACATCCGGTCAACTGAGCTAAAGACCCTCTTTACTCGAGTATAACACAGTAAACTATATACCACTACAACTGATCATCTAGTACAGTGTCACTTGGGGATGTTAACATGATTTGATCAAAAGTGCTTACCAATACAAAAATCAAAAAAAAACATATTTGTTGTTAGGTCTATACATATGACACTACAGCATATTCTGATAGCAGCAATTTGCCTTGAGGTGTTTTCGATAAACTACTTCTATGCGGCAATTTAACTTACCTGTTCCAAGTCACATTAACATTTGCACTTTTTATAGTGTGCTATTGCAAGGTACCCAAAGAGTGTGTGTGTGTGTGTGGGGGTGTGTGTGTGTATGTATTGGATTTACTCTCATTTGCTTAAAGTTATTGGCTTGTCTTTGGTTAATAATAAAAGTTGCTGAATCTCATTATGCTTTAGAGTTTGATCTGTCAGGGGACAATAAAGATAACATTGCAGTTCTGGGATTTGCTGAAATGACAGGATGATTAAGATTCGTGCTGCATTGGGAAACAGTTAGCTGAGGCAATTTTGAGATCAGAACAATGGAAGAAAAGCCTAAAACTGTTGGAATTTGATTTGAAGAAAGCACATCCTTTCTTGGGTCTTGTTTACAATAACACTTGTCATGCAACAATAACACCTGTCATGGCATGATTCATAATCATTTGACAGTTTTCGTGAGAAACAGACTATGGAGATCTCACGCCTTTCTTAACAATTTAATACATTCAGGATTGGAAAGGAACAACGGCAAGCTCACACCTCCACCCAGAAAAGGAGACCACAGTAGTCAGCTTCATTTCTCTGTATGTCTACTGCTTAAAGGAAGTCTGTCAGTCTGAGTTTGAGTCTCATACAAATAAACAAGGGTTGCCAAAAACCATAATCTGGTATCAGGAATCTTGCAAACTTTTTGTAGTTTCTGGCATAGACCCTTCTTTCAAACCAAATTGTGATGACTACTGAATAAACGTTGAAGTAAATTCATTAAAATTTAACCTTTCCACAGCACACACACATGCAGTTATTAGAGTACTACCAATTGTCTGCCTGTGCTTCACAAGGTAATTGTCATGAAATTTAAAAAGAACTTTTCTCATGATATCACTTTACAGTTTTCATTATCATCCCCTTCTGTGTTCACAGCCATGAACCTGGAAGGTGGACACAAAACGTTGCAAAAGTCACAATAAATGCCTATTAACATGACAGCAGCCCAATTCAACCAGATCTCAGATGTTCCCTCACTTCATCTCAGTTGACCATTGCTTATCACCTCTCAGCTGGGACTGGAAGCTCTTGTACAGTGAGGAAAGATGGAGGAGAAAATTGCAATAAGCTGGTGATGTGGTATGCTGCTTACACCAGTCCTTCTCTATGCTTTAAGCATTTTGCATTCAAGATGATCTTATGCAATCAAGCTTAAATCCCATGAAGAAAAGAAACATTTCAATTTTGAGGAACTGTATTTGCAGAAATATTCACAAATTGCACTACTCACCTGAAACACATTTTCCATTGCATGAAACCCACGGATTAGATTTAAAGCTGCACACAGTAAACATAGTAAACAAGATATGATTCCCGGTAGGGTTACTGGTTCCAGCCTCTGATTTGGAGCTGTGGGAATACAAATGAAAAAGGTGGCATGAAGCTAGCTGCATATTTCAATTGCTAACACAGCTCACATGCTCCCAACAGAACAAACCATACTGACGGCTTGCCAGATAATCGGATGCGAAACTGAGCACAGAGACTAGCTATGATTCTCATTTGGTGCCAAGTTTGCTCATGTCAATCAAGGCAATTACACTACAAAAAATTGGCCTCAACAATCCCAATCTTGAGTAGGAGGAATGCGTCCAGGACTCCTGCTCCTAAGGTCTATCCACATAAGATGTTAGACATGTTTACACTTGGGCTGTGATGCTTCTGTGAGCCATTAGCAGGTCAGCATTTACCTTCTAAGAAGGGTGTTTATTTGGGCAAAGCACTCAAAAGCTAAGAACTGTAATCTAGCTAGAGGTAACAGCAACATCAGAATAAAATAAAATTGTTTTAATTTAAAAATAAACCAAGTGATTTACCATCTGTGGTCTGTTTAATGTCAGTGACTGGGTACAGAAAAATTAAAGATTGGTGAAGATATATTGAAAAGCTGTTTCCACCTCCAGAAGGGCTGGTAATCAGAAAACACAGATACAAAACAATTGACAAAGAGGTTTTGAGGGTGGAGGAGAAGAGATGAGAATCTTTTTTAATGATGATCTGGAAAGTACGATCTGAAAGGGATGGTGTAAGCAGATATGTTACATTTGAAAAAGGAATTGGGTGCATATTAACTTGGAAATAAGTAAAAGACAGTGGGGAAACAAAGCAAGGGAGCATGTTGAATTGGATCACTCTTTCAAAGACAAACCAAGCCCTCATTCAAGAGCTGCTGCATGCTAATAAAACCACAAACACACAATACTTGGGGAATACCTGCAGTGGCAAACAGACAAATGCTTACACCTGTAAAGAATCTTGATTGACCAGAATCAAGAAGCTAAATGTCCAGGATTTTGCTATTACACTGTCTAATCATTTTCAGGTGCTTCATCAATGACCTCGTTTCCATTATACGGTAAGAAACAGGAACATTCCTGGATGATAGTACAACAGTCAATATCATTTGTGATACCACCTCAGAATATTAAAACAGTCTATGCCTGTACGCAACTCCACTGCCTTTTGTCATTTTTATATAAATGATTTGGATGTGAACATATGAGGTATGGTTAGTAACTTTGCAGATGACACCAAAATTGGAGGTGTACCTTACAGAGGTTTATACAGTCATGGCAGATAGGGGACATGGATAGGGTGAATGGTCAAGGTGATTTCCCCAGGGTAGGGTAGGGTAGTCCAAGAGTACAGGGCATAGCTTTAAGGTGAAAGGGGAAAAATTTAAAGTGGACCTAAGATGCAACTTTTTCAAGCAGAGAGTGCTGTATGTATGTATGGAACGAGCTGCCAGAGGAAGTGGTGGAGGCTGGTATAATTACAACATTTAAAAGGCATCTGGGTGGGTATATGAATACAAAGGGTTTAGAGGGATATGGGCCAAATGCTGGCAAATGGGACTAGATTTATTTAGGATATCTGGTCAGCATGGACAAGTTGGACCAAAGGGTCCGTTTCCGTGCTATATATCTGTGACTCTATAGTGTCCAGGCTTTTGCTGCTAAGTGGTAAGTCACACTCATGCCACGCAAGTGCTAGGGAATGACCTCTCCACCAAAAGAGAATCTCACCATCAGCCCTAGCCATGCAATGGCATTACCATTGCTGACTCCCCCACCATCAACATCTTGGGGGCTATTGACCAGAAATAGGCTCACCATATAAATATGGTAGCTACAAAGCAGGACAACACAGCCTACAAGACATGCACTGTTGTAACTTGTCAAGGTGCCTCTGACAACACCTTCTAAGCTCATTGCCTGTACCTCCTCGAAGGAGAAGGAAAGCAAGTACTTGGAAACACCATCTACAGCAAGTTGCCCTCCAAGCCATGAATCATCCTGACTTGGAACTATATCCATGTTCCTTCACTGTCTCTGGACAAAATCCTAGAACTCCCTTCTTATCAATACTATGAGCATACCGACACATTGAGGACTGCAGCAGTTCAAGGAGGTGGTCCTCACAAGCACTTCTCAAGGAAATTAGGGATTGGCAACAAAAACTGGACTAGCCTTGATGCCCATATCTCATGAATGAAGAGAAAAAAAAATCAGCACTGATGTGACAATGGAGGCATTTATTGCTTCATATACTGAAGCTCCAAAATCACCAGTAATTTGCCATTTGCTGCAGCTATCACATCCAGGCTAAGTGTTAAACAACAGTGACCTGACTAAGAACACCAAACTATAAGTCTGGACAAAACTGAAAAGCAGTTTGAATATGGCAAACAGACAACATGGTTCTGTGGACATATACAACGTACCCAGAAGCATTTAGGCCAATTTGTACTGCAGAGAGAGTTGCATCAATAAATTATAAAATAAATTGGTCATTAAATTTTTCAGCACAGAAAATGCAGTGTCTTTTTTCCACATTCATGCTTTCTCGCATAGACTTTTTAATATGCCAATCATTCAAGCAACTTATTCTCTTTCAAAAAAAATGAACTCTGCTTCAATAACTGTGGCAGAATTTCATACATCAAACATCTCTGATTCTTCTGGTTATCTCAAAGGTGCGCTCTCGTCACAAGTGGAAACAATCCATAATCTTAAAGCTTTCTATCAGGATATTGCTTCACCTGCTAGGCTATAATTTAAAAAAAGCTTCAACTTTTGCACCATCTCTTCATAGCTGTAATTCCTACAGCTCCATCCTTGATACATCTTTCATTGGTCACCTGTTTGTTATGGATCACACTAGATCCCCTCAAAATAATTTCAGAAAATAGCCTAGACCCTCACTTTTTCTTATTTTAAAGGTGATGTCAAGTGCTGTGTTCCAGATGCAATGCGACTGGTCAAACTACTAAGCAAAACATGATTTATTTAAACACTACAGTTAAAATATAAACAAAACAAAGAGGAATTTAGAATAACTTAACTATCAGAAAAGTTAACTGAATAACAGATACAGTACCTATTACGAATTAATTGTTCCAATATACTAACAATGCACAAACACACCCCTTGGCACAAAGGCAAACTCAGTCACAGATTCTCAAATGCAGTTCTCGATTCGAGGATGGAAAAGAAACATCGAGAAGATTCTGAGAGAACAGCAGCCAGGAGACATTCACTGAAGCTTCCAACTCTTTTGAGACGCCAATAGTCTCTGATTAAAACTAAATCTAAAACTAAAATAAACTAGAAAGCCTGGTCTGAGAGAGCTGGCCACACACAGGCTGCTTACATTGCCCCAAAATTTAAAAAAAACCCAAGGCCTCACAATTTGTTTACTTTCTTAGAGATAGCTCTGCAACTCTGCCTTACAACCTCTCTTCAAAAAAAAACCAGGAACAAAATAACCTCTTAAGATGACAGCATCGTCACATCTTTCATTTCCTTAATGGGTTATTCAATACCATACACAATGTTTCAACAATATCCAAAGTAAGCTCTTGTAAAAAATCAAGTCCTTGCATTTCGAGACAGAATATTAAAGATTCTGTTTGCTTTTTATCGCCAGGAGACTACTCAGTTAACTTTACAATTTATGGTATATTTGCCTTCTCCATTGTTACTCCTAAAAGTGTACTGTTCCACAATTTTTCTCTTTCATTACAGTCATAGAGATGTACAGCTTTGGTCTAATTCATCCATGTTGACCAGACATCCTAAATTAACCTAGTCCCATTTGCCAGCAATTGGCCCATATCCCTCTAAACGCTTCCTATTCATATACCCATCCAGGTGCCTTTTAAATGTTGTAATTGTACCATCCTCCACTACTTCCTCTGGCAGGTCATTCCATACACGCACCACCCTTTGCGTGAAAAAGTTGCCCTTTAGGTCCCTTTTAAATCTTTCCCCTCTCACCTTAAACCTCTGCCCTGTACTCTTGGACTCTCCTACCCTAGGGGAAACTCCTTGACCATTTACTCTATCCATGCCCCTCATGATTTTAGAAACTTCTAGAATGTCACCCCTCAGCCTCTGACACCCCAGGGAAAATAGCCCCAGTCTATTCAGCCTCTCCCAATGGCTCAAACCCTCCAACACTGGCAACATTCTTGTAAATCTTTTCTGAACCCTTCCAAGTTTCACAACATTGTTCCTACAGCAGGCAGACAGAATTGAGCGCAATATCCCAAAAGTGGCCTGACCAATGACCGGTTCAGCTGCAACATGACCTCCCAACTCCTATACTCAATGCACTGACCAATAAAGGCAAGCGTACTGTATGCCTTCTTTACTACCTTGCCTACCTGCGACTCCACTTTCAAGGAACTATGAACCTGCACTCCAAGGTCTCTTTGTTTAGCAACATTCTCCAAGTCCTTACCTGCAAGTGTATAAGTCCTACCCTGATTTGGCCTCCAAATGTCGCACCTTACATTTATCTAGATTAAGCTTCATCTGTATTTGCCACTTAAATGCCCACTCTGGTAATCTGTGCATTCCTTCAACTTTTCAATCCTCATTGCAACTTGCCAACACATTCCCTTCCATCACAAATTTGGTGTCAAGCAGCAAATTCTAATATTGTTTGCTCAATTCCTGCAAATTAAACATAATTTACCAAAACATTTACTTGTGAAACACCATTCATTACATATTTACAAATCAGAAACATTTCTTCAGCCCCATTTTTTTCTTCTCTCCATCCTTTCCCACCTAAGTGGCAGCATTTTGTTTAACTCCATGTGTCATCGCCACCACAAGTTTCTAATGTCATGCCACATTAAGTACTTT
Organism: Rhincodon typus; assembly: GCF_021869965.1. Taxonomy (NCBI): domain Eukaryota; kingdom Metazoa; phylum Chordata; class Chondrichthyes; order Orectolobiformes; family Rhincodontidae; genus Rhincodon; species Rhincodon typus. The sequence continues at coordinate 90,468,672 of NC_063338.1, read as the reverse complement.
TTTTCAAACTAGTTCTGAAGAAAGATCACTAGACCCGAAATGTTAACTGTTATCTCTCCACAGATGGTGCCTGACCTGATGAGTATTTCCTCTAATTTCTGATTTTTTTTTCCTGATTCCAGCATCCACAGTTCTTTTGGTTTTTTACTTTTTTCAAAATCCATTTGAACTATATTCATTGCATCTCTTTTATCTGTGCCCTCAATTAACACTTTAAAGAATTCTGTAAGATTGGCAAGGAAAACCTGTGACAGTCACTTGTACTCAATAGAGGTAACAAACTCATGCTTATTCAAATTCACTACAAGTTCATCCAGTTATCGCCTCTATCAGTGAAAGTGCAGCTGACTGAGCTATACTTCCTTACTCTATCCTTTATTGAAGGTTCCTAAACTCCTTAGGATGAAATACTCTTTTCCTATTTCATGAAGCATCTGGGAAAATTATAATCAGATTCACAACATTTTCTCAGCAGTAAACCACCAAGTCCTGGTCATTCTAGACATAGTAAACTAGATAAAACAAGTATCCCAGGATTAGCTATATTTCCGACAGCGTCCAACTCCCAGCTCTTGATGACACTGTCTTCTGCAACCTCCAGATCCTTTTAAATTCCTCCTTTTCTCAATAATTATCACCTTTCCTTTCATGTAAAATATTATGCCATTCTGGTTCACTAATGTCCTTCAGGGGAGGAAATCAGCTGCCCTCACCTGGTCTCGCCTACATGTGACTCCAGACCCACAGCCATGTGGTTGACTCTCAACTGCCCTCTGAAATGGCCTACCAAGCCTCAGTTGTACCAATCACTACAAAGTCACAAAGAAATGCAACTGTACGGATTACTTGGCATCGATCTAGGCACCGGAAAAGACAGCCCTGTCGACCCTGCAAAATCCTCCTCACTAACATCTGGGGGTTAGTGCCAAAATTGGGAGAGCTGTCTCACAGACGAGTCAAGCAACAGCCTGACATAATCATACTCACAGAATCATACCTCACAGATAATGTCCCAGACACGACCATCACCATCACCATCCCTGGATATGTCCTGTCCCACCGGCAGTACAGACCCAGCAGAGGTGGTGGCAGTCGGGAGGGTGTTGCTGTAAGAGTTCTCAACGTTGACTCCGGACTCCATGAAGTCTCACGGCTTCAGGTTAAACATGGGCAAGGAAACCTCCTGCTGATTATCACGTACCATTCTTCCTCAGTTGATGAATCAGTACTCCTCCATGTTGAACAACACTTAGAGGAAGCACTGAGGATGGCAAGGGCACAAAATGTACTCTGGGTGGGGGATTTCAATGTCCACCACCAAGAGCGGCTCAGTAGAAGTACTACTGATTGAGCTGGTTGGGTTCTAAAGGACATAGCTGCTAGACTGGGTCTGCGGCAGGTGGTGAGGGAACCAACAAGAGGGAAAAACACACTTGACCACATCCTTACTAATCTGCCAGCTGCAGCTGCATCTGTCCATGACAGTATCGGTAAGAGTGACCATCGCACAGTCCTTGTGGAGACAATGTCCCACCTTCACATTGAGAACAACCTCTATCGTGTTGTGTGGCACTATCACCGTACTAAATGGGACAGGCTTCGCACAGATCTAGCAATTCAACACTGGGCATCCATGAAGCACTGTGGGCCATCAACAGCAGCAGAATTGTACTTCAAACTGTAACCTCATGGCCCAGCATATCCCCCACTCAACCATTACTATCAAGCCAGGGGATCAACCCTGGTTCAATGGGGAGTGCAAGAGGGCATGCCAGGAGCAGCACCAGGCATACCTGAAGATGAGGTATCAACCTGGTGAAGCCACAAAACAGGACTACTTGCACACCAAACAGCGAAAGCAGCAAGTGATAGACAGAGTTATGCAATCCCACAACCAACAGATCAGATCTAAGCTCCGCAGTCCTGTCACATCCGGTCGTGAATGGTGGTGTACAATTAAACAACTCACTGGAGGAGGCGGCTCCACAAATATCCCCATCCTCAATGATGGAAAGAGCTCAGCACGTCAGTGCAAAAGATAAGGCTGAAGCATTCACAGTTATCTTCAGCCAGAAGTGCTGAGTGGATGATCCATCTCGGCCTCTTCCAGTGGTCCCCAGCATTACAGATACCAGTCTTCAGCCAATTCGATTCACTCCACATGATATCAAGAAACAGTTGGAGACACTGGATACTGCTAATGCAATGGGCCCTGACAACATTCTGGCAACAGTACTGAAGACTTGTACTCCAGAACTTGCCGCTCCCCGAGCCAAGCTGTTCCAGTACAGTTACCACACTGGTATCTACCCAACAATGTGGAAAATTGCCCAAGTAAGTCCTGTACACAAAAAGCAGGACAAATCTAACCCGGCCAATTACCGCCCCATCAGTCTACTCTCGATCATCAGTAAAGTGACAGAAGGTGTTATCAACAGTGCTATCAAGCAGCACCCGCTCAGAAATAATCTGCTCGGTGACACCCAGTTTGGGTTCCGCCAGGGCCACCCAGCTCATTACAGCCTTGGTTCAAACATGGACAAAAGAGCTGAATTCCAGAGGTGAGTTGACAGTGACAGCCCTTGATATCAAGGCTGCATTCGAACGGGTGTGGCATCAAGGAGCCCTGGCAAAACTGGAATCAATGGGCTTCAGGGGACAAACTCTCCTGTGGTTGGAGTCATACCTGACCCATAGGAAGATGGTCGTGGCTGTTGGAGGTCAATCATCTCAGCTCCAGGACATCTCTGCAGGAGTTCCTCAGGGTAGTGTCCTAGGCCCAACCATCTTCAGCTGCTTCCTCAATGACCTTCCATCCAAAAGGTCAGAAGTGCGCATGATCTTCAATGATTGCACAATGTTCTGCACCATTCGTTACTCCTCAGATACTGAACCAGTTCATGTTCACATGCAACAATATCTGGATAATATCCAGGCTTGGGCTGACAAGTGGGAGTGATATTTGCGCCACACAAATGCCACGCTATGATCATCACCAACAAAAGAGACCATCTAACCACCGTCCCTTGACACTGAATGATGTTACCATCACTGAATCCCTCACTATCAACATCCTGCGGCATTACCATTGACCAGAAACTCACTCAACTGGACTCACCACATTAACGCAGTGGCTACAAGAGCAGGCCAAAAGCTAGGAACACTGCGGTGAGTAACTCACCTCCTGACTCCTCAAAGCCTGTCCACCATCTACAAGGCACAAGTCAGGAGTGTGATGGAATACTCCCCACTTGCCTGGATGAGTGCAGCCCCAACAACACTCAAAATACTTGACACCATCCAGGACAAAGCAGCCCGCTTGATTGGCACTACATCCACAAGTATTCACACCCTCCACCACCGACACTCAGTAGCAGCAGTGTGTGCTATGTACAAGATGCACTGCAGAAATTCACCAAAGATCCTCAGACAGCACCTTCCAAACCCACGACCACTTCCATCTAGAAGGACAAGGGCATCAGACATAAGGGAACACCACCATCTCCAAGTTCCCTTCCAAGTCACTCAACATCCTGACTTGGAAATATATCGCCGTTCCTTCACTGTCGCCGGGTCAAAATCCTGGAATTCCCTCCCTAATAGCATTGTGGGTCAACACACAGCAGGCGGATTGCAGCAGTTCAAGAAGGCAGCTCATCACCACCTTCTCAAGGGCAACTAGGGACGGGCAAGAAATGCTGGCCAGCCAACAACGCCCACATCCCACAAATGAATAGAGGAAAAAACCCTATGTGAAGGCCCACATCTGGTGAATAATTCCTTGATCAATAGCCTTCAGTTTTAAGAAGCTTCATCCTACCTTCCACTTTCGTTACGAACATAGGACCTTTACTGTGCTGTACTGTTCTTTGGCCCACGATGTTGTGCCACTCTAAGATCAAACTACCCTGCATACCTTACATTTTACTATCATCCATGTACCTATCCAAGCATTGCTTATACGGCCCGATTGTATCGGACTCCACTACCACCGCTGGCAGCGCATTCCACGCACCCACCACTCTGTGTAAAGAACCTACCTCTGACATCTGCACTATACCTTCCTCCAATCACCTTAAAATTATGCCCCCTTGTAATAGTCATTTCCGCCCTGGGAAAAAGTCTCTGGCTATCCACTCTATCTATGCCTCTCATTTATTCCACTTTGCTTGCTGTTCCTCTTTCAGTGATGCTCTGTGTTCATATTGTGGACTTCAGTTACTCAGTTTACCCTTTTCTTCTCTAGTTCACTTCCTCAGTTACCTAATGAGGCCCATTCCTCTGCCAATCTCTTCACTCACCCAGTTTCAGGTCCTCTACCCATTGCTAAGACTAAACCTTTTCAAACTACTCCTCCCAAATGCCAAATTTCACAATTCTTAGCTCTCCAGTTACCTCCTGAATGCTGTGTCCAACACGGATCTTGTGGCAGCAACAAGTGAGCCCCTCCTTACGTTTCCGGGGCGAACATGGGACCTGACATCGGAATCAGCAGCTGCTACGTCAGCAGAGGCGATGTTGGTGGCATAGACCCAGCAGTGAAAGATGGTGCGTGAGGATTGGTGACTTCATTGTTTGTTGGGTTTGATGATAGCTGCAGTGAATCAGTGGCCAAAGGGCATCACGGCTACATTGACAAGGCGAGCCCAGTGACGAGAGATACAACTCTAACGGCGGTGGGTCTTAAAGGCATGGTAGAGAATAATCGACCCAGCGGCAAAAGATGGCGCCCTAAGAATGGCAATGTGAATACTGGTTTGGTCCAGTGTAGATGGTGGATAAGGATGGCGGCATAAGTGTCGTTGACGATGAACTGGCTCAGGACTGAAGGACACTCTTCAAGCCTTTTTTGTTTCTTATTCTTAAAACTATTCAAAATGGCACCGGGTTGTGGTGACACTGGAAAAGCTTTTCATTGTATTTTACTGTTTTTCTCACTGCAAAATACATGTGACAATGAAATCCTTCATTCAACATCCAATTGGAGAATTTGATAGCCACGTCCTCAAGCCTTCGTTCACTTCAGCTTAAACTTTATCAGCTTGAATTAACCCCTTAGGGATTTTTCCAAAACACTTCTGGTCTGGAACTATTAGCAAGTTTTTTTTAAAACAAATCTCAATATCTTCTTTTCTCAGGAACAACAGCTTTACGCGTCCATCTTCAGCCAAGAACTCAGCAGACCTGCCCCAAACTGAAACTGGAATGTTTCACTGCCAGTCACGGTGTTCCTTCTGAAACTTAAAAAAAATGCCCAGAATCCTCTATCGGAAAACCTACTGCACTGTGGTGTGTACTTTATAAACCCTCCCAATGTGAATAAAAACCCATTACTTCTTGCAGGCGATCTCTCTCAAACGGTTTTAAAATAAGTCACTACGGCTATAGAAATACTTACATTAAACCCCTTCAGAGACACACAGAAAAACTATACTACTCGCTCAAAATTCAAAAATCCAAAGTCAAGACAAAATGATCTATATACATATCACAGTGACTGGAAACGTTTGTACCTGGATACCATTCTGAGTCCCAAATCAGCCTCAACATGTTTGACCAAGATAATTCCAATTCAACTAACCTAAAAATGTTCATTGTTCAAATGAAGTGTGGATGGGCTTGGTGAATCAAGGCATTGCACCTTTTTTTTGCATGACCCAACAAGAATATGTGTGAAAGAGGGATCTGATAGATTCAAAGTCCAAAACACTAAAGCAGACAATGGATTCAGCAGAATGTGAATGTCAATCTTGAATCACTGAACAGTGACTGAGTGTATCTAAAGTTACTGGAGCTTAAAAAAAAATGCTAAAATGATTCATGCAAAGGGATCAGCGATAACGTAACTGTCTCCACTCCTTTCTGGTGTCACTTTCAGACATGGCTTCATGAAATCTAAAGTCCGTGCAAAATAAACTTTTATGTAGGATACAGCTCTACTTAATTCATTTACAAATGCCTGCAAGTGACCTTTCAGCTTTATTATTTCTGATACCTCTGGACTTTCAGATATATTAGAAGAGTGAACTGTAATGTAATGTTAACTTTAGCATGAGGTACATGTATAGGAACATAGTGGGGGACAATAAAATAACAAAACATGACAAAGCATATTTTACTCTGCCCCATTCTCTGCAGCAGTAGGATTGGCAGCACTCGGCTCCTGATCCCAGGGTCCAACCGTCCATGGGTACCATGCAGTGGAGTAGGCCGCATCCACATCATCTCATACATCTTCATCGTTTGGTGCCGTGGCAGCTTCATTGATTTTCTGCAGAGGAGTTGGTTGGGACCAGGCCGTGCCCAGGCCCAGATCCCTGGCTGGCTCTGGTGCTGGCACTGAGGTCACAGAAACTTCAGCGTCGTCAGTGGAGGAGCCCAGAGCAGGACCCTGGAGACAGCGTCTGGAAGAGTATCAGAGAGGGAACAGGAGGTATGAGACCAGGCCCATGGTTCCAGCTTGGACGTGGTGATTGTTGGAGTGGCAGTGATGGCAGAGTCGGGCCTGTAACCGAGACCCTGAAGACTGTAACCGACACCCTGGAGCCTGTTACAGAGACTGCAGCCAATGTCAAGCAGCGAGTGGAGAAGTAGCAAAGGGTTACAACAAGAGGGAAAGATGAAATCTATTGCAGTAAAATCTTCTTTTGCAAAGTGTTTCAATATGGCGCTGCAGCATGACAACATTTTGCGTTTCACATGCAAGAAAATACTTTTTGCTGTATTTTTACACACGTGACAATAAATCGAAATCTCCCCTCCTGTGCTGCCATCATTATCATTGTCCACCCAAGTTTTCTAATCTTCCATTCATACCTCATAACCTGAACACTAATGCTGCTTTGATTTGGTGTCTTGGACCTATGCAGGCACCAGCACTGTGTCAGCAGTGGCCAATCAAATGCAGATTTCGACAATGGCATTGATTCTACTGTAGTTTTTCTTCAATCCCAGTCAAAATGGTCTGCTCTAGTGCAGGCTCTCACACCAAGGCCCAGCACAGCTAGGAAACTGCACTCATTAAACAGAATCAAACTCCATTCAAGATTAGGATACCAACTGTTAGAGGGTGGCAAGAAATCAAAAACAGCTCAAAATTACAAACCCCTAGCGCTTGATAACTGAGAGATTGAAGCTCTTCCTCACAGCATTAAACAGGCAGAGCACAATTCATAATTCACAGAACATTTCTAGCAACTGTTTTTCCCCACTTAAAACTGCCAAGTTGGAGTTGTTTTGTCAGTGACTGTACTTGAAATTCTGCTGCATCAACTTGCAATCCTGACCAAATAGTAGAGTATAGATTGAAATAACTCTTTTGACCCATCTTGCATCCGAGCAAAGCAAGCAAATTCCCGTGTTAGCTGTAAATATTCTTCATTTTGAGACTGTGAGCCATCAATTTAATGTTACTTTCCAGTAATGCAAGTATAAGTTTAATACGCAATGTAGGTGATTAACTCTCAATCTGTACCTACTAACGATTTGCACATGCTGAGGGTTAACTAAAGTCTTTTTTCAGGCAAAACAAAATATATGGGGTCGCAGTCCTTCCCAGCTGAGGTCGTTCTTAGATACTTACTGGCCACAATTCAAAAGCTCAACTTTTTAAACTGGAGAGTACAAAATGCCCTGCGAGTCCTGTTAAAACTCTTCCTAAAATAACACCACAGTATCTGACATCTGGATAGCCCAGAACTTGACGTCAGGATAAATCATACAAAGTCAAGTCCTTCAAATTCATACATCTCAAGTCAAATGACCTTCATTTCCTTTCTGAACTGTTTTTGCATTCACTGATCATTATATTAGTATTAAATGTTTGTGTGCACTATTTTAATGCAGCCATTAACTAGCTTGCATTGAATAGGAAAGTGAAAGGCGACATATTTTAAAAGACCTTCTGATGACCAGACTCTAGCTGAGAGACAGGATCAATCAACATTTGGATAGTCAAGGTCTGATTAAGGATAGTCAGTGTGGATTTGTGCACAGGAAGTCATGTCTGACAAATCTTTTACAGTTTTTTGAAGAGGTAACCAAGAGGGTGGATGAAGGTATGGCAGTGGATGTTGTCTATATGGACTTCAGTAAGGCCTTTGACAAGGTCCTGCACAGCAGGCTAGTCATGAAAGTTAGGTCATTTGGGATCCAAGGAGAGCTAGTTAATTGGATTCCAAATTGCCTCGATGGTAGGTAGCAGAGGGTGATGGTTGAAGTTTGTTTCTTGGACTGGAGGCCTGTGACTAGCGGTGCTGGGACCTTTGTTACTTGTTATTTACATAAATGACCGGGATGTGAATGTGCAAGGCATGATTAGTAAGTTTGCAGGTGATACAAAATTAGGAGGTATCATTGACAGCGAATAAGGTTATCAAAAATTACAGAGAGATCTTGATCAGATGGGGAAATGGGTGGAGGATTGGCAAATGCAATTCAATACAGATAAATGTGAGGTGTTGCAGTTTAGAAAGTCAAACCAATGTAGGACTTATACAGTAAATGCTAAGGTCCTGAGGAGTTATATGGAACAGAGGGACCTAGGAGTACAAGTACATAGTTCATCGAAAGTGGCGTCACAGGTAGACAGGGTGGTGAAGGCGGCATTTGGCACACTGGCCAAGTATAGGAGTTGGGATGTTACAGCTGTATAAGTCATTGGTGAGGCTGCGCTTGGTGTATTGGGTCCAGGTTTGATCACCCTATTAGAGAAAAGACACAGTTAAACTGGAAAGTGTGCAAAGAAGATTTACGACGATGTTGCCAGAACTAGTAGGCCTGAGTTACAGAAAGAGGTTGGTCAGGATAGGACTTTATTTCTTGGAACTTAGGAGAATGAGGGGTGACCTTATTGAGATGTATAAAATAGTGAGGGGCATAAATAGGATGAAGGCATATAGTCTTCTTCCCCTGGGATGGAGAATTGAAAATAGGTTTAAAGTATTAGGGGAGAGACTTGAGGGGCAACTTCTTCACACAGAGAGTACTGCATATATGGAATGGGCTGCCAGGGAAAGTGGTTGAGGCATGTACAATGGCAACATTTAAAAAACATTTGGATAGGTACATGGAAGGGAAGGGTTTAGAGGAATTTGGACCAAATGTCGGCAATTGGAACTAGCTGAGTAGGCACCATGGTCAGCATAGACCAGTTTGGGCGGAAGGTCCTGTTTCCATGCTGTATTACTCTATAAATCTAGCTCTTGAATTTCCTCAATAAGTCTCTCAGCCACCAGGTCTTAGTTGTGTAGGCGCTCCTCAAAACCTGCCTCAACAGCCAACCTTTCGGTCAATTATTTGAATGCTACTTTACATGATTCAGTGCCATTTTGTCATGTAACACTCATGAAATAATTTGCATATAAATGTGCCTGTGATATTAGCAAAACAATCCAAGGCACTTCACAGGAACACTATTGACAAAATCTGACACCACACCATATTAAACATAAATCTCCAAGTTGTTATTGTTCAAAGATTCAGTTTCAAGTATATAAAAGCAAACAACCAGTGTCCTTCATTTGCACTTTTCATTGGCAGTGCACTCAAAAAACATAATTCATCTGGCAAGTGAAGAAAGCAGGAGCTTCGCTGCTCAACAGACATTAGCTGCTCTAAGTTGGTATGATGCAATGTACAAACAGTTGCTACCTTAAACTTAGAAATTGGTGGAAGTACCCATCATATGTAGTTGCTTATCCTTGACAGTAGAGGTTTACATTAGAAATCCAGAAACAACTACTTACATTTGAAATGTGTGTTTTTGGTTCTATATATTCTGTATATGCTAAATTAAACAATTGCATTTAAATAAATAGTATTTTGAATGTAATAAATTGAGAAGTTAGTTACATGGTTCAGAAGGTTAAAATGTATGTCCACAGTGAAGGTGGCAGGGAGCTCAATGAGGATGAGGAATGGTGAATCCTGCCGTGAAGTGTTATTGATGAGGATAGGCTAGTTGTTACCATATACCCTGATTCCTAAAATGCAAATGGTAAAGGGAGGCATGATAAAATAATTAGAAATCAAGGCCATTTCAGCATTCAATGGATAGCTGGCTTAAATTGCAAAAGCGAAGGGAACTCCTTGCAGATCTGTACTGGGGCCATTAGACAGCATCACATGGGTACTGTTATGAATTGAAGTTTAGCAAACCAAAGATGTACCACAAGGTGCTCATAAAAGAGAAAAGGCCAATAAAAACAATATTAGGAATGACCATTTGCAGTTTTGTTATGATCTTAAAGACCAATAACTTCTAAAAAGAAATTTGAACTTCCACTTAATAGCTAAAAGACGACAGGCTAATTTCACCTTCTAAAATTTTCAATGTAACAGAAGACTGAAAACACTATTTAAATAAACACTTTGTAGGCAACTTATATTTTAAATCACAAAACAAAATGCTCCTTGTCTCTGTTATTGTAACTTAAAACATACTTTGCAGAAATATTGAACACTGTCCTTTTAAGTAGGCATTCAGTTCTCTCGGAATTACTCCAAGACAGTCCTAGGATTAAAAGTTCCCAGGTTAAGACAGATAAAAGCACAGAAGTAAATCACTTTCATTGAAGTTTTTCCCTGGAAAGTCTATTTCTACCACAGGCTTGGCAAATCTTCCAACCTCCTTTTAACCTCCTGACATCGACCTTTTCAATCCAAGTGATGAACCACAACTTAGTGCATATAACTCCTCTGCTTCACCTGGAACCTGGCAGATGAATCTGCCTGATGATTTCAAAGCTAACTCAGAAATGCTTCTCTCTCAAAGCCCTTTTTCATGGCAATTTGAACGAGATATGCCATGTATGAAAGCAGAAATGCCGACTGAGATGCTAGCTCTCTTATTTTAACCTTGGAAGTAAATGGACAGTTTAATGCATAACTACTTACAATTTAGCATTCTCATCCATTTTCTGGGACTTTGGAGACTATCAGTCTATTCACCTTTGCACTCAGACTGCTGTCATTGCCTCCAAGTGTAAACACCATGCATCTTCTCAGTAAAACTATATGGGCCTCCTTCAATCTCTCTCAACCAACTACCCAGTTTTGTTGTCAGGCAGCCTTCAGAAGAGGTCACATTTCCCATTTCATTTCACTGTAATAATATAGTTGCAAAACATGATATAATAAAACTTATTACTGCAACAGTTTTTGCAAGTGATGCAAATGGGTTTTAGCTTGTATTGTTTCAATTATTTAATATAATATCGGTAAAACGTTAGTACATCTAGAATATGATGCTTATTATATCCAGTCATCAGTGACAGCACTGTGAGGGGTGCAAAGCAAGACAACCAGAACAACAAATCTTTGGAGCTCTTTGTCATGAATACAGGCCTGTAAGATAGGCTTCAAAAATTAGCCTTGCTTTGAAAAGTAAAACATTTGCTTAGAGGGCATATGACTGAAATTTACAAAATGATGAATGGATTATTCGTCTAGTTAGATTTTTTTTATTGATTGGTGGGATGTGGGAGTCGCTGGCTGGCCAGCATTTATTGCCCATCCTTGTTGCCCTTCAGAAGGTGGTGGTGAGCTACTTTCTTGAACTGCTGCAGTCCACATGCTCTAGGTTGATTCACAAGGCAGTTAGGGAGGGAATTCCAGGACTTTAATCCAGCGACAACAAAGGAACAGCAATATATTTCCAAGTCAGGTTGGGGAGTGGCTTGGAGGGCAACTTGAAGGTGGTGGTGTTCCCATCTATCTGTTGCCCTTATGACCACTTCCATCTAGAAGGACAAGTTTGTAAGGTGCTGTCTGAGGATCTCTGGTGAATTTCTGCAGTGCATCTTTTGGATAATACACATTGCTACTACTTAGCATCGGAAGTGGAGTGGATGCTTGTGGATGTAGTGTCAATCAAGTGGCATTTGTGTAGCGCGAATGTTATTTGCCACTAAGCCTGTATATTGTTCTGATCTTGTTGCATTTGAACATGGGCTGCTTCAGTACCTGAGGAGTCGCGAATGGTGCTGAAACCATTGTTCAATCGTTGACAAACATCCCCATTTTTGACCTTATGATGGAGGGAAGTTCATTGATGAAGCAGCTGCAGATGGTTGTAGGACACTACCCTGAGGAATGCCAGCAGAGATGTCCTGGAGCTGGGATGACTAACCTCCAATAACTAGGACCATCTTCCTATGTGCCAGGTATGACTCCAACCAGTAGACTGTTTGCCCCCTGATACCCATTGATTCCACTTTTGCTCGGGCTCCTTGATGCCAAACTCGGTCAAATGCGGTCTTAATGTGAAGGGCTGTCACTCTGGAATTAAGCCATTTGAAATGGATGCATATGATAGGTTGAAGGGTTTGTCATATGACAAGGGACTGTCTTCTGAGCAAAGGTTAAATGAATTAGGACTCTATTTACTCGAGTTTAGAAAAATGAGAGTTGAGCTCATTGACACACATAGGATTCCTAAGGGCAATTTCCTGGCAGGGTAATGAGAGGTTCTTTGCCCTCATGGGACAGTCTAGTGGGGCAGAAATAAGGGGTGCCAATTTAAAACAGAGGTAAGGGAGAACTTCTCTCAGAGGGTTGAGTGTCTTTGGAACTCCTTGCTATAGAGAACTGTAGGGACAGAGTCCTTGTGTATATTTAAGGCTGAGATAGATAGGTTCTTCATTGATTGTAAAATCAAGGGTTATGGAAAAATTGCAAGGATCGGACATGAGGAATGTCTGATCAGCCATGATCCTGAGTGGCAAAACAGGCTCGAGGGGCCGAACAGCCTTCTCCTGTTCCTATTCCTTATGGTCTTATGGGACACAAAATCGAGAGTCATTAGAGGCCAGAAAGTATTTATTTTCACAATGTATCAATCTGCGCTGGAACAAAATGAAATATGATGAGTACAAGCTGGCATATTCCTTTTAAAGGTACCTTTTTGTTTCCTAGCCTGAATCATCATTTTTTCACCACTGACATCCAATCCATCCTTACTTCCATCCCTAAGAAGTTCTGAGGTTTTGCTGCTTCTTTCCAGATGAAGGTCCACACACTTTCTACGCACTTTCATCTGACTTTGCCTGGCTGAAAGGTTCTCACATTTAATATCCCTCCCTCACCTCCTCTAAATACAAAGTGTTGCTATGGATTAGGTGGGTCCATTGGTCTTTTCGTTGTTCTACGCACACTTTTGAATTTGTGCAACAGGGATAATGTACTAGGCTTGCAGTGACATAGAATCACCCTTTTCTTAAGGTGTGGTGATCCACGATGGTGGACAATAGGGAAGCCAGATTGGAAGGACCTGAATGGGAAAGGACAGAATAGTTAGGTGCAATGGAGTACAACCTAAAGGACTACCATTGTGAAAATGAGCAGAAGGGTAGGGTAGTACAAGCAGCAACTCAGCATGTTCACCTGGACCCTATCAGCTCAACCAAGTCTGGAGGAGTCATTATGCCTAATGAGTAGTGACTGGCTTACAGATTGCTCTTTGTGAAGCAATCCAGTTTCACTCCTCTACTCTATCTCTGTGGCCCTTCATGCTTATTTCCTTCAAATGTCCACCTTACTGACATCAGAAATCATTGACTGTCTCCACTTCCAACCACACTTGTGAGCAATGAGTTCTAGATCATTACCTCTCACATGCCCTCCTGAATCTATTGTTCAAAACCTTGAATCTGTATGTCCTAAAGTAACAACTTTTATTCTTGCTTGTCTAGATTGTCCAAACCTGTCATAACCTTGTCACCTCAATGTCAAATCTCCTATTTCTCCAAGGAGGAAACACCAGCTTCTCAAATCTAACTTTGTAACAAACACTCCCAATCCCTGAAATTATTCCAGTAAATCTCTTCTGCAGCCTCTCAAGACATTCAAATCCTCGGGGCAGCACAGTGGCTCAGTGGTTAGCACTGCTGCCTCACAGCGCCAGGGACCCGGGTTTGATTCCACCCTCGGGCGACTGCCTGTGTGGAGTTTGCACATTCTCCCCGTGTCTGCATGGGTTTCCTCCAGGTGCTCCAGTTTCCTCCCATAGTCCAAAAAATGTGCAGGTTAGGTAGACTGGCCATGCTAAATTGACCGTAGTGGCCAGGGATGTGTAAGGTAGGTGATTAAACATGGGAAATGCCGTGTTATAGGGAAAGGGTAGGTCTCGGTGGTATGCTGTTTGGAGGGGCGGTGTTGACTTGTTGGGCCAAATGGCCTGTTTTCACACTGTACAGATTCGATGAAATCTATGAAAACCTTATAAAGGTAGAGAAATCAAGGCAGAGCCCACCGAAGAGGAGTATGGAAGGACCAAATGAGCTTTTGCAGCGCAATATTGATGACTGCAGTTTTAAAAGGGATGAAAAAGACCAATTTCCTAGCCAAGGGAGCAACACTGCCATCCATTAATATAGCATCTTTAACTTAGTAAATAATTCTAAAACATTTTTCATTAATGAACAAGCAAAAATTTAGCATCAAACTACAAACTCACGAGACACAGAAGCAGAAATTAGGCCATTCGGCTCATCAAGTCTGCTCCACCATTCAATCATGGCTGATAATTTTATCAACCCCATTCTTTAAAGTTTTTGAGAAGATTTGTAACTCGGGTTGTGGACGAGGTTGTAGATTTGCTCACTGAGCCGGTGTGTTTGGCTGCAGACGTTTCATCACCCTGCTAGGTAACGTCGTCAGTGCGCCTTTGTTGAAGCACTGGTGTTCTGTCCCACTTGTTATTTATATGCCTCAGTTTGCTGGGGTGTTTGGCATTACTTCCAGTTTTATTTTTCAGTGGCTGGTGTATCAGGTCCAGGTCAATGTGTTTGTTGGAGTTCCAGTTGGAATGCAAGACCTCCAGGAATTCCCTGGCATATCTCTGTTTGGCTCATGCCATTATAGATGTGTTGACCCAGTCGAATTCATGTCCTTCTTTGTCCACGTGTATTGAGACCAGTGAGAATTGGTTGTGTCTCTTGGTGTCTAGTTGGTGTTCGGGTATCCTTATTTTCAGTTTTCTTCCAGTTTGGCCCATGTAATGTTTTTCACAGATCTTGCATGGTATTTTTATGTTAGTTTCATTGGTTGTGGGTATGGGATCCTTTATGTTTGTCAGGAGCTGTTGTAGTTGGTTTGTGGGCTATGCTGATACCTAGGGGTCTGAGTAGTCGTGGTCATCTCGGATAGGTCTCTGATGTATGGTGACTAGTGTGTCTAACAGAGTTGTCTTCTTGTTAAGATCTGTCATGCAGGTAATGGCTAAATTGTACTTTCTGGGTATCCATTCCTTTTACAAACTTCGTACAAGTGCTCCTGTTCTGCTTTGCGCAATTCTGGATTGCTGCAGTGTGTTGTGGTCCTTTTGAATAATGTCCTGATGAAAACCACTGAAAAACAGAACCGGAAGTAATGCCAACCACCCCAACAAACCAAGGCACATAAATAACAAGCGGGACAGAACACCAACGCTTCAACAGGGAAGCACTGATGATGTTACCTAGCAGGGTGATGAAATGTCTGCAACCAAACACACTGGCTCAGTGAGCAAGTCTACAATCTCAACTCCATTCTCTCTCTTTCTTTCTATAACCCTCGATCCCCTTGACAATTAAGAACCTATCCATCTCAGTCTCAAATAAAACTCAATGACCAGGCCTCCATAGCCTTCTGTGGCAATGAATTCCATACTCTCTGGCTGAAGAAGTTTCTCCTTGTCTCTGTTCTAAAAGGTCTCCCCTTTATGCTATGGCTGTGCCCTTGGGTCCTAGTCTCTCCTACCAACGGAAACATCTTCCTAATGTCCACTCTGTTCAAACCATTCAGTGTCTGTAAGTTTCAATTAGAAGGACCTCATCCTTCTAAATTCCATTAAGTATAGACCCAGAGTCCTCAGATGTTCCTCACATGTTAAGCCTTTCATTCCTGGGAGCATTCTTGTGAACCTCCGCTGGACTCGCTTTAGGGCCAGTACATTGTTCCTGAGGTCTGGGGCGCAAAATTGCACACAAACTGTAAATGTGGTCTGACT
Source organism: Rhincodon typus (assembly GCF_021869965.1). Lineage (NCBI taxonomy): Eukaryota > Metazoa > Chordata > Chondrichthyes > Orectolobiformes > Rhincodontidae > Rhincodon > Rhincodon typus. The sequence goes on along the minus strand of NC_063338.1, from coordinate 90,452,684 downwards.
AGAGTTTTCTAATGCTTCAGAAGTACAGCCCTGCTTTTATAATCTAGTCCTCTTGAAATTAATGCCAACATTGTATTTGTCTTCCAAAGTACCAACTCAACCTGCAAGTTTACCTTAAGAGAATCCTGGACTAGAACTCCCAAGTCCCTGTGCACTTCAGATTTCTGAATTTTCTCCACATTAAGAAAATAGTCCATGCCTCTATTCTTCCTATAAAAGTGCATAACCTCCCACATTGTATTCTGTACAATGGGGACTTGAGGAAGGTGATCAAAAATTTGGGCAGAAAGATTGATTTTGAGGAGCATCTTAAAGGTAGCCAATGATGTCAGTGACCAGGGATCTGCGGAGACTTTTGTCTTATGATTTTTCTATTTTGTATCTTGGGATGCTCCATTATAGATGCTGTATGAAGATAAATCGTTATTGTTGAGTAATTAGCCATTGAGAAGACAGGAAACAAAGAAACAGTAGGAGGACTTAGGGGAGGAGATCTATTACTGCTAACATGCTGCAGGCCAAATATTAATGAAACTTGGCAAAAATAGAAGTTCCTCACCTATCCCCTTGTAAGGGGCAGAATGTGCATGCACGTTTCCATTCACTGTTCCAACATCTAGCATAGTTAGCTGATGGGACGGCCTCAACTTGATCTCTGTCTGCATGTCAGCCAGGTTTATTTTTGTTGATAGAGACCGAGGGTTATTGTACCTCTGCTTGGTCTTCTGGATAAAATTATCTAGAGATTTAAAGTAGACACAATTGAAACATGAAATTCGTTCTTTCTTTTAACAAGTAAAACAGAAGTCCTTTTCATTATTTCAAAGAAATAAATTCTTGGAGTAAAGGAGCACAGAGGACGCCGTTCAGCCATTAAATCTACACTGGGCCCATGTACAGCAATTCACTCAGTTCATTATTGTCAAGAGTCCATCCAACTTCCTTAACTATTCATTGTGTACACTTCCATGATCTGTGCAGTGAGTTCAAAACCGTGCTTAGAAGACAATATTTAGTGCTTAGTGCTTTGTTGAAAGACTAGTAAACCAGAGACCAAAGTAATGTTCTGGTGACCTGGGTTCAAATCCTACCACAGCAGATGGGGTACTCGAATTGAATCAAAATCTGAAATAGAAGTTTAATGAAACCATCTAAACTGTGAAACCATTGTTGATAAAATAAAAACCTAGGTTGTCTTAATTTCCCTTAAGGAAGGAAACTGCTGCTCAATCCAGAGGTGAGGTTGAGGGTTATTGCCCTTGACACCAAGGTTGCATTTAACTGGGTGTGGTATCAAGAAGCCCGAGCAAAACTAGAGTCAATGGGAATCAGGGGCAAAACTCTCCAATGGTTAGAGTCATTCCTGAAACAAAGGAAGATGGTTGGAATTCAGCTATCTCAATTCCAGAACATCTCTGCAGGAGTTCCTCAAGGGAGTGGCCTAAGACCAGCCCTCATCAACTCTTTCATTAATAATCTTCCCTCCATCAAAAGGTCAGAAGGGGCATGGTTGCTGGTGATTACACATAGCTCGATGAAGCAGTCCATGTCCTTTTGCAGGAAGACCTGGGACAATATCCAGATTTGGGCTGACAAGAGGCAAGTAACATTCACACCACAAAACTGCTAGGCAAAGACTGTCTCCAACAAGAGGGAATTTAATCAGCACCTCTTCATATTCAATGCCATTGAATCTTGACCTTCCTGCCATCATAAGGTCAGAAGTGGGAATGTTCACTGACGATAGCACAATGTTCAGCACCATTTGCTACTCACAGAATCATAGAAGATAGGAGCAGAAGGCGGCCTTTCGGCCCTGCTGTGCTATTCTTCACGATTGTGGCTGATTGTCCAAGTCAACAACTTAATCCTGCTTTCTCCCCATAACCTTTGAACTCGTTCGCCCCAAGTGCTATAACTATTCACCATTTGAATACATTCAATGTTTTGGCATCAACTACTTCCTGTGGTAATGAATTTCACTTTGGGTGAAAAAATGTCTCATCTCCATGCTAAATCATCTATCCGAATCCTCATACTGTGACCCGAGTCTGGACATACCCACCATTGGGAACATCCCACCCTGCATCTACCCTGTCTGGTCCGGTATAAGTCTCCGAGATCCTCCCTCTCATTCGCCTGAACTCGAGCGAAAACAACAACAAATCTAGTCAATCTCTCCTCATACGTCAGACCCACCATCCCTAGAATCAGCCTAATAAACATTTGCCGCACTCCCTCAAGAGCAAGAGCAGCCTTCCTCAGAAAAGGAGACCAAAATTGCATACAATATTCCAGTTGTGGGCTCACCAAGGCTCTGTATAACTGCAACAACACATCCCTGCTCCTGTACTCAAAACCTCTTGTAATGAAGGCCGACATACCATTTGCCTTCGAGATAGTAGGAACTGCAGATGCTGGAGAATCTGAGATAACAAGGTGTAGAGCTGGATGAACACAGCAGGCCAAGCAGCATCATAGGAGCAGGAAGGCTGATGTTTCAGGCCTAGACCCTTCATCAGAAAAGGGGGAGGGGAAGGGGGTTCTGAAATAAATAGGGAGAGAGGGGGAGGCAGATAAAAGATGGATAGTGGGGAAGATAGGTGGAGAGGAAACAGACAGGTCAAAGCGGTGGGGATGGAGCCAGTAAAGGTGAGTGTAGGTGGGGAGGAAGGGAGGAGATAGGTCAGTCCAGGGAGGACGGACAGGTCAGGGGGGCGGGATGAGGTTAGTAGGTGGGAGATGGGGGTGTGGCTTAAGGTGGGAGGAGGGGATAGGTGGGAGGAAGAACAGGTTAGGGAGGCGGGGATGAGCTGGACTGGTTTTGGGATGCGGTAGGGGGAGGGGAGATTTTGAAGCTTGTGAAATCCACATTGATACCATTGCGCTGCAGGGTTCCCAAGCGGAGTATGAGTTGCTGTTCCTGCAACCTTCAGGTGGCATCGTTGTGGCACTGCAGGAGGCCCAGGATGGACATGTCGTCTGAGGAATGGGAGGGGGAGTTGAAATGGTTCGCGACTGGGAGGTGCAGTTGTTTATTGCGAACCGAGCGTAGGTGTTCTGCAAAGCGGTCCCCAAGCCTCTGCTTGGTTTCCCCGATGTAGAGGAGGCCATAATGGGTACAGCGGATGCAGTATACCACATTAGCAGATGTGCAGGTGAACATCTGTTTGATGTGGAAAGTCTTCTTGGGGCCTGGGATGGGGGTGAGGGAGGAGGTGTGGGGGCAGGTGTAGCACTTCCTGCAGTTGCAGGGAAAAGTGCCCGGTGTGGTGGGGCTGGAAAAATGTCTTTGGTGGTGGGGTCGGATTGCAGATGGCGGAAGTGTCGGAGGATGATGCGTTGGATCCGGAGGTTGGTGGGATGGTACGTGAGGACGAGGGGGATTCTTTTTTGGTTGTTATTGCGGGGATGGGGTGTGAGGGATGAGTTGTGGGAAATGCGGGAGACACGGTGGAAGGCGTTCTCGACCACTGAGACGGGGCGGGGGGGGGGGCAGTTGCGGTCCTTGAAAAACAAGGACATCTGAGATGTACGGGAGTGGAATGCCTCATCCTGGGGGCAGGTGCGGCGGAGGCAAAGGAATTGGGAATAGGGGATGGCATTTTTGCAGGAAGGTGGGTGGGAGGAGGTGTATTCTACGTAGCTGTGGGAGTCGGTGGGCTTGAAGTGGATACTGGTTTCTAGGTGGTTGCCCGAGATGGAGACAGAGAGGTCTAGGAAGGTGCGAGAGGTATTAGAGATGGTCCAGGTGAACTTAAGGTTGGGGTGGAAGGTGTTGGTGAAGTGGATGAACTGCTCGAGCTCCTCGTGGGAGCACGAGGCGGCGCAGAGACAGTCAAAGTAACGGAGGAAGAGGTGGGGTTTAGGGCCAGTGTAGGTACGGAAGAGGGATTGTTCCACGTAACCTACAAAGAGGCAGGTGCCAATACAGTCATCAATGTTTCACAAGCTTCAAAATCTCCCCTCCCCCTACCGCATCCCAAAACCAGCCCAGCTTGTCCCCACCTCCCTAACCTGTTCTTCCACCGACCTCAAGCCGCACCCCATCTCCTACCTACTAACCTCATCCCGTCCCCTTGACCTGTCTGTCCTCCCTGGACTGACCTACCTCCTCCCTTTTCACAGGAAAAAAGTAGATGGGTTACAGTCAGGGGACGGAAAGGGAACAGGCAGACAGTGCAGGAATCCCCTGCGGCCGTTCCCCTCAAAAACAAGTATACGGTTTTGGATACTGTTGAGGGGGGGGGACTTACCAGGGGTAAGCCATGGGGTACAGGTCTCTGGCACAGACTCTGTCCCTGTTGCTCAGAAGGGAAGGGGGGAGAGGAGGAGAGCATTAGTCATTGGGGACTCCATAGTTACGGGGACAGATAGGAGATTCTGTGGGAACGAGAGAGACTCGCGGTTGGTGTGTTGCCTCCCAGGTGCCAGGGTCCGTGATGTCTCGGATCGTGTTTTCAGGATCCTTAAGGGGGAGGGGGAGCAGCCCCAAGTCGTGGTCCACATAGGCACCAACGACATAGGTAGGAAAAGGGATGGGGATGTAAGGCAGAAATTCAAAGAGCTGGGGTGGAAGCTTAGAGCTAGAACAAACAGAGTTGTTATCTCTGGTTTGTTACCCGTGCCATGTGCTAGCGAGGCGAGGAATAGGGAGAGAGAGCAGTTGAACACGTGGCAGGAGGGAGGGATTCAGATACCTGGATAATTGGGGCTCATTCTGGGGTAGGTGGGACCTCTACAAACAGGATGGTCGACACCTGAACCAGAGGGCTACCAATATCCTGGGGGGGAAATCTGCTAATGCTCTTCGGGAGGGTTTAAACTAATTCAGCAGGGGGACGGGAACCTCAGTTGTAGCTCCAGTGTACAGGAGGTTGAGAGTAGTGAGGTCATGAATAAGGTTAAGGTCGCAGGAGTGTACCGGCAAGCAGGAAGGTGGTTTGAAGTGTGTCTACTTCAATGCCAGGAGCATCTGGAATAAGGTGGGTGAACTTGCAGCATGGGTTGGCACCTGGGACTTCGATGTTGTGGCCATTTCGGAGACATGGATAGAGCAGGGACAGGAATGGTTGTTGCAGGTTCTGGGGTTCAGATGTTTCAGTAAGATCAGGGAAGGTGGTAAAAGAGGGGGAGGTGTGGCATTGTTAGTCAAGGACAGTATTACGGTGGCAGAAAGGACGTTTGATGAGGACTTGTCTACTGAGGTAGTATGGGCTGAGGTTAGAAACAGGAAAGGAGAGGTCACCCTGTTGGGAGTTTTCTATAGGCCTCCGAAAAGTTCCAGAGATGTAGAGGAAAAGATTGCAAAGATGATTCTGGATAGGAGCGAAAGTAACAGGGTAGTTGTTATGGGGGACTTTAACTTTCCAAATATTGACTGGAAACGCTATAGTTCGAGTACTTTAGATGGGTCAGTTTTTGTCCAATGTGTGCAGGAGGGTTTCCTGACACAGTATGTAGATAGGCCAACAAGAGGCGAGGCCACATTGGATTTGGTACTGGGTAATGAACCAGGCCAAGTGTTAGATTTGGAGGTAGGTGAGCACTTTGGTGATAGTGACCACAATTCGGTTACGTTTACTTTAGCGATGGAAAGGAATAGGTATATACCGCAGGGCAAGAGTTATAGCTGGGGGAAAGGCAATTATGAGGCAATTAGGCAAGTTTTAGGATGCATAGGATGGAGAAGGAAACTGCAGGGGCTGGGCACAATTGAAATGTGGAACTTGTTCAAGGAACAGCTACTGCGTGTCCTTGAGAAGTATGTACCCGTCAGGCAGGGAGGAAGTGGTCGAGCGAGGGAACCGTGGTTTACTAAAGAAGTTGAATCTCTTGTCAAGAGGAAGAAGGAGGCTGATGAAGAGATGAGGCGTGAAGGCTCAGTTAGGGCGCTTGAGAGTTACAAGTTAGCCAGGAAGGACCTAAAGAGAGAGCTAAGAAGAGCCAGGAGGGGACATGAGAAGTCTTTAGCAGGTAGGATCAAGGAAAACCCTAAAGCTTTCTATAGGTATGTCAGGAATAAAAGAATGACTAGAGTAAGATTAGGGCCAGTCAAGGACAGTCGTGGGAAGATGTGTGTGGAGTCCAAAGAAGTAGGAGAGGCGCTAAATGAATATTTTTCATCAGTATTCACACAGGAAAAAGACAAGGTTGTCGAGGAGAATACTGAGATACAGGCTATTAGACTAGATGGGATTGAGGTTCACAAGGAGGAGGTGTTAGCAATTCTGGAAGGTGTGAAAATAGATAAGTCCCCTGGGCCGGATGGGATTTATCCTAGGATTCTCTGGGAAGCTAGAGAGGAGATTGCAGAGCCTTTGATCTTTATGTTGTCATTGTCTACAGGAATAGTGCCAGAAGACTGGAGACTAGCAAATGTTGTCCCTTGTTCAAGAAGGGGAGTAGAGACAACCCTGGTAAGTATAGACCAGTGAGCCTTACTTCGGTTGTGGGTAAAGTGTTGGAAAGGATTATAAGAGATAGGATTTATAATCATCTAGAAAGGAATAATTTGATTAGGGATAGTCAACATGGTTTTGTGAAGGGTAGGTCGTGCCTCACAAACCTTATTGAGTTCTTTGAGAAGGTGTCCAAACAGGTGGATGAGGGTAAAGCGGTTGATGTGGTGTATATGTATTTCAGTAAAGCATTTGATAAGGTTCCCCATGGTAGGCTATTGCAGAAAATACAGAGACATGGGATTGAGGGTGATTTAGCGGTTTGGATCAGAAATTGGCTAGCTGTAAGAAGACAGAGGGTGGTGGTTGATGGGAAATGTTCATCCTGGAGTTCAGTTACTAGTGGTGTACCTCAAGGATCTGTTTTGGGGCCACTGCTGTTTGTCATTTTTATAAATGACCTGGATGAGGGCGTAGAAGGATGGGTTAGTAAATTTGCGGATGACACCAAAGCCGGTGGAGTTGTTGTTAGTGCGGAAGGATGTTGCAGGTTACAGAGGGACATAGATAAGCTGCAGAGCTGGGCTGAGAGGTGGCAAATGGAGTTTAATGCGGAAAAGTGTGAGGTGATTCACTTTGGAAGGAGTAACAGGAATACAGAGTACTGGGCTAATGGTAAGATTCTTGGTAGTGTGGATGAGCAGAGAGAGATCTCGGTGTCCATGTGCGTAGATCCCTGAAAGTTGTCACCCTGGTTGATAGCGTTGTTAAGAAGGCGTACGGTGTGTTAGGTTTTATTGGTAGAGGGATTGAGTTTCGGAGCCATGAGGTCATGTTGCAGCTGTACAAAACTCTGGTGCGGCCGCACTTGGAGTATTGCGTACAGTTCTGGTCACCGCATTATAGGAAGGATGTGGAAGCATTGGAAAGGGTGCAGAGGAGATTTACCAGGATGTTGCCTGGTACGGAGGGAAGGTCTTATGAGAAAAGGCTGAGGGACTTGAGGCTGTTTTCGTTAGAGAGAAGAAGGTTAAGAGGTGACTTGATAGAGACATACAAGATGATCAGAGGATTAGATAGGGTGGACAGTGGGAGCCTTTTTCCTGGGATGGTGATGGCTCGCACGAGGGGACATAGCTTTAAATTGAGGGGTGATAGATATAGGACAGATGTCAGAGGTAGGTTCTTTACTCAGACAGTAGTAAGGGCATGGACCCTGCCTGCAAATGTAGTAGACTCGCCAACTTTAAGGGCATTTAAATGGTCATTGGATAAATATATGGATGATAATGCAATAGTTTAGGTTAGATGGGCTTCAGATTGGTTTCACAGGTCGGCGCAACATCGAGGGCCGAAGGGCCTGTACTGCGCTGTAATGTTCTATGTTCTACCTCCCCACCTACACTCACCTTTACTGGCTCCATCCCCGCCTCCTTGACCTGTCTGTTTCCTCTCCACCTATCTTCTCCGCTATCCATCTTCTATCCGCCTCCCCCTCTCTCCCTATTTATTTCAGAACCCCCTTCCCCTCCCCCATTTCTGATGAAGGGTCTCGGCCCGAAACGTCAGCCTTCCTGCTCCTAGGCCTGCTGTGTTCATCCAGTTCTACACCTTGTTATACCATTTGCCTTTTTTACCGCCTGCTGCTCCTGCATGCTTGCCTTCAGCAACTGGTGCACAAGGACATCCAGATCCCACTGCACACTCCCCTCTCTCAATTTACAGCCACTCAGGTAGTAATCTGCCTTCTTGTTTTTGCTTCCGAAGTGAATAACCTAACATTTATCCAAATTATACTGCATCTGCTATTGATTTGCCCTCTCACCCAACCTGTTGAGATCAATCTGAAGGATCACTGCATCCTTGTCACAGTTCACCACCAACACCCCCACCCAACTTGGTATCATTTGCAAACTTGGAGATGTTACACTTTGTTCCCTCATCCAAATCATTATTATATATTGTGAATAGCTGGGGTACTAGGACCGGTCCCTGTGGCACCCCAGTAGTTACTGCCTGCCAATTTGAAAAGGACACATTAATTCCTACTTTTTGTTTCCGCTCTGCGAACCAGGTTCCTATCCATTTCAATACACTTTCCCCAATCCCATGCGCTTTAATCTTGCACGTTAATCTCTTATGTGGGACTTCTGTCAAACGCTTTCTGGAAGTCCAAATATACAGCAACTGGGTCTCCCTTATCAGCTCTACTAGTTACGTCTTCATAGAATTCCAACAGATTTATCAAGCATGATTTCCCCTTCATAAATCCATGCTGCCTTTGTCTGATCCTGCCAGTGCTTTCTAAATGCTTTGCTGTAAAATCCTTGACAATGGATTCGAGAATTTTCCTCACTGCTGATGTTAGGCTCACCAGTCTACAATTCCCTATTTTCTCTCTACCTTCCTTTTTGAATATTGGAGTGACATTAGCTACCCTCCAATCTGCAGGGACGGTTCCAGAGTCTGTAGAATCCTGGAAGCTGACCACCAATGAATCCATTATTTCTGGAGCTACTTCCTTAAGTACTCTGGGATGCAGATCATCAAGACCTGGGGATTTATTGGCCTTCAATTCCAACAATTTTCCCAGCATCAACTCTCTACTAATATTGGAGGAACACAGCAGGCCAGGCAGCATCTGGAGGAAAGGAGCAGTCAAAGTTTCAGGTATTACCCTTCTTCAGGACAGACAGGAAACAAAGTAGGAGTTTTCAAATTGGCAGTCCTGAAGAAGGGTAATATCCAAAACGTTGACTGCTCCTTTCCTCCAGATGTTCCTTGGCCTGCTGTGTTCTTCCAGCCTCCTGTTTGTCTACTTTGCATTCCAGCATCTGCAGTTTTTTTGTCTCTACTAATATTGATCTCCCCCAGTTCTTCGCTCTCATTAAATCTTGCATCCTCCAACAATTCCAGTATCTGATTTGAGTCCTCTTTTATGAAGACAGAACAGAAGTATGTATTCACTTCCTCAGCCATTTCTTTGCCCCCTATCATACATTCCCTCATTTCTGTCTGTAGGGGACCTACATTTGTCTTTGCCAATCTCTTTCTCTTCACGTACCTATAGAAAGTCTTAGCGTCAGTCTTTATGTTCCCTGCAAACTTACTTCCATATTCTATTTTCCCCTTCTTAATCAATCCCTCGGTCCTTCTTTGCCGAATTCCAAACTGCTCCCAATCCACAGATTTATTATTTTTCTTGGCCAATCTGTATGTTTCTTCCTTGGATCCAATACTATCTCTTATTTCCTTTGTAAGCCATGGATTGGCCCTCTTACCCATTTTGCTTTTGCAACAGACAGGAATAAACAGTTGTTGCAGTTGCCCCATGCGTTCCTTGAATGTTTGCCATTGCCTATCCACGATTATCCCTTTAAGTAACTCTCCCCAATCAATCAAGGCCAACTCACGCCTCATAACCTTGCAGTTTCCTTTATCAAGGTTCAGCACCCTAGTGTCTGAATCAACAACCTCACTCTCCACTGATAAAAAAAATTCTATCATGTTATGGTCGCTCTTCCCCAAGGGATCTCGCACAGCTAGATTGGCAATGATTCCCTTCTCATTACACAGCACCCTGTCTAAGATGGCCTGCTCTCTAGTTGGTTCCTCCACATATTGGTCGAGAAAACCATCCTCTATACACTCCAGGAATTCCTCCTCTACGGCATGGTGGCTAATTTGATTTACCCAATCTATATGCAGATTAAAATCACCCATGATATTCCTTCAATACTGAAGTAGCCAATGTGCAAATGCAACAAGATCTGGGCAAATTCTAGGCTGGGCTGACAAGTGGCAAGTAACATTCATGCCACACAAATTCTAAGCAATGACCATCTCTAATAAGAAACAATTTATCCACCATCCCTAGACATTCAACCATCACTGAATCATCCACTATCAACATCCTGTGGGTTACCATTGACCACGAAATCAACTGGATTTGCCACATAAACAGTGGCTGCAAGAGTACATCAGAGGCTAGGAATACTGTAGCAAGGAACTCACCTCCTGACTCCCCAAAACCTGTCCACCATCTACAAGGCACAAGTCGGGGTGTGATGGAATATTTCAAGGGGCTTGACACCATCCAGGACAAAGTAGCCACAAGCATCCATTCCCTCCAACACTGACGCAGTAGTGATGCACTGAGATGCACTGCAGACTTTCACCAAAGATCTTAAGGCAGCAACTTCTAAACCCTCAACCACATTCATTTAGAAGGACCAGGACAACAGATACATAAGAACAGCATCACCTGCAAGATCCCCACCAAGCCACTCACCATCCTGACTTGAAAATATATTGTCATTCCTTTACAACGCAGGGTCAAAATCCTGGAATTCCCTCCCTAACTGCATTGTGTGTCAACTTACAGCATGCGGGCTGCAGTGATTCAAGAAGACAAGTCACCGCCATCTTCTAAAGGGCAAGTAGGGAACGGCAATAAATGCTGGTCTGCCAGCAATGCCCATTTCCCGCCAGTGATTTAAAGAAAAATTACCATTCCCCATGATCAACATTGTTGACGTTACCATTGACCAGAAACTAAACTGGACTAGTTATACAAATACTATGGCTACGAGAGTAGGTCAGCAGTTAGGAGCAGATTAAGTAACTTTCATCTTCACTCCCCAAAGCCGCTCCACCATCTACACAACACAAGTCAAGAGCATGATGGAACACTACCCATTCGCGTGGATGAGTGTTTTTTCCAACAACGCTCAGAACGTTTGACAATGTTCTGGAAAAAGCAGCCTGCTTGACTTGCACCATATCAGAAAACATTTACTCCCTCCAACACCAACGCTCAACAGCAGCAATATGTACCATTTACAAGATGCACTGCAGAAATTCACCCAAGCTCCTTACACACCTCTAGCCACCACTCCCTAAAAAGACAAGGGCAGCAGATACATGGAAACACAGCCACCTGCAAGTTTTCCTCCAAGCCATTCATCATCCTGACTTGTAGAAATACATGATCTCAACCCAGCAAAAAAAAAGTAACTCCTTCCCTAACAGCAATATGGATGTACCTAGATCAAATGGATTGCAGCAGGATAAGAAGGCAGCTCACCACCATGTTGTCAGGGGCAACTAGGGATGGCAATATGCACTGGTCCAGCTGTTGATGGCTTTGGGTTCATAGAAGCGGTTTCTAGTCTGTTGCCTGATTAAAAATTGTGTCATTCCTTGTGACACTAATGCTCAGTTAGTTGACTCACATTTATATCACTAGTAAAAGCTACACTTGTAGCATTTAGAGTTCAAAAGCAGTGCTCAAATTCTCACAAGGGCTATAATGCTGAAAATCCAGGATCAGCTCAAATTAAAATTGAGTCCTTTTGGCTTTGCATTTTCATTATGACAATAGCTGTATCAAAATGTTTACCTAGAATATTTCCGACATAGACCATAACAGTAGGTTGACCATTGGCAATTATTAAAGAAATGTTACTAAGCAAAATACTGATGCTGTCAATCTGAAATGATGTAAAAGAACTGTTCCCCTAATAACTAAACGATTAAAATCCTTCAACATCACCTTCCAAATCCACCTCTATGACCTAGGACAAGGACAGCAGATGCATAGGAACACCACCACTTGCAAGTTCCCCTTCAAGCCACACATCATCCGACTTGGAAATGTGTCACCATTCCAAGTATGTTGTTAAAAGTCCTGGAACTTTCTGACTAAATATTGGGTGCACGGACTGCAGTAGTTCAAGGCGGCAAATCATGTCACCTTCACAATGTTAATTACAGAACAGGAAATAATTGACAGCCTAGCCAGTGCAACCCACGTCCCACAAACTAATTTAAAAACTCAGAGCAGCATTTTTGATTTACTGGCAACATTCAAACCTAGCACATGCTGGATAACACAAACTTTACTGTTCATTATCCCACAGTTTAACAAAACTACTAAATTGAGGATAATTATACAACTGCCCTCCTTGTTATAATTTCATTTGTGCCCGAATTGCTTTACAGGAGAAAGACATGACATATGCATCTGAATTCACAGGGCCAAAATGAAAAATTATATTCTACATAATAAATTAACAATTTTTAAAATATATCTGCTTTTCCCTCAGTAATATGTAATTAACACTTTGCACATCTTCCTCTCCATAAATTTGCATTTTAGAAGACAAACCATCATTGCTTTCATTATCATATAATCCACTTACAGAAAAGAAACATGCAAGCTCACCAAATTCTATGAAGGAGTACGGCCTGACAGCAATGTTTATCCTCATCGTGTCATATAATGTTATGAATTCTCGTTGCAATTCATCCAAGAAACAGAAAGCAAGGACATTTGGGTAATTCTCAGAGCAGATCATCATATACCCCAGTCCCAATGAGCTTATAAAACTAAGGAGAAGAACAAAGTTTTAAATGTATCATACATAAAATAATGAAACAATTACTGTAACAAAAACAATTATTGTAACTAGATGGTTCATGAATAACAGTGCAAAAGGTACATTATTAAAATTACTCTATTCTACAATTGAGAATATATTAAATGCACTTGCCTCTATTAAACAGGAAAAATATTAAAAACATTTTTAATCGTATTCCAAATTTGACAGAGTATATGAATTTAGCCACCACTCAGGTTCACAGAATGTGGCAGCACAACAATAGCAGTATTGCATTAACATCAACCAGGTCTCCTGCTCAAATTAGTGTTTGAAGACTCTCCTTCGAGAGTTTTCAAAAGAATTCTATGCTTTATTCAGCTTCTTCACTTTTCTGGCCCTTTTTAAAAAATTATTCATTCATGGGATGAAGGTGTCAATGGATTAAAGGTAAAGTCACCATTCCTCAGGTAAGGGGAGAGGTTGAGAAAGAGAGTCCTTCATTGTAACCTCAGCAGGTGAAGGAACTGAACCAGCTGTCCAGTCAACTGAACTAACCAACTGGATGGGCCAGATTCTAACTGTCCATCCCCAAATGCTCTAGAAGATGCTCTTCTGCAGACCACGTGCTGTAGGTAGGGCCACAGTGCTGTTGGAACTAAGTTCCAGGACTTTCATCCAGCAACAGTGAAGGAATAGCAGTATAATTCCAAGTCAGGCTTCCTTGAGATGGTCATAAAATTTGTGCTTTCCTGGCACTATCTCACCAATGGAAACAAGCTTTTGGCCACTGACCTCATTGTATTGTTTTATACCTTGAAGGCCCTGACAGGTCTTCCTTCAACTTTCCCAGCATTGAAAATCCTTAAACTTTAAATTCCTCTCTTTACAACAGTAATATCCTAGTGAATCTATGATAAGCCAGTTCCAATGCTTTTACATCATTTGCAAACTAGGATTAAACTAGATTCTATTACCTTATATTGTGCCAAGAAAACTGTGTGGAAGCAAACCTCAATATTAAAGTATCATGAAAACTGCAAAACTAATTTTTAAGGTATTTTTCCAAGTTCTGAGCTACATGGTGGATTGCAAAGAAGCTTCAGGCATCAATATGAGAACTAAAGGCTAGTCTTATTGTGCTGTTGGGTTGAAATATTAAAATGAAAATTGACTGACTTATTTATAGCAGAACACATTGTACCAATGGGGACTGGTGAGTAAAGGCTACTACAGCAATTGAAGCAAATTAGTGACCACAGACATCCAAAAACATTAAAATAGACAAAATTACTTTTGGAGAGGAGGGTAAGTGAGGACAAAAAATACCCCTGGCTTGTTAAGAAATACAGCCTCTTCTTTATCCTTATGTCGCTGCATCTTGTTCAGTTAAAGAGAGCAGATAACGTGCTTATATACTTTCATTTACTCTGAGCCAGCTAGTGGGAGATGCAAAACAGTCAACAAGAAAATAAATGTTACCAATTGAAGCTCTCTTCCAATTTGCAAAAAACAAAAGTCATCACTTCCCTGTTAGTGACATGACTGGGGCAGGCTACTGGGCACGCACCTACTACTCTGTCACGAGATGATATTCCAATGTCCTGAGCAATACTGCTGCCCAGTAGTCAAAACAGCAACAAATGAGCTAAACTTCAGAACTGAGAGGATTAACATCAGGGCTGCATTTAACTGAGAATGCATCAACATTCCTTAGCTAAACTGGAGTCAATGTGAATCAGGAGAAAAACTCTCTGCTGGTTGGGGTCACACCTAGCACTAAAAAAACAGTTGTGGATATTTGTAGGTCAATCTCAGCCTTTGGACATCTCTGCAGGAGTTCTTCAGGATGATGTCCTAAGTCCAAGCTGCTTCATCAATGACTTTCCTCCATCATAAACTCAGAAATAGTGACACGCACTAATAAATGAACAATGTTTGGAACCATTTGCGACTCTTCAGATTTTCGGGGGCATTCTGGGACAGCCTGTGTCCATTTATAGCAAAACCTGGACCTTATCTAGGCTTGGGGTGAAAAGTGGCAAATAACATTCATGCCACTCGAGTGTCAGGCAATGACTATCGCCAAATTAAAAGAATCTAGCCATTGTTCCTCAATAATGAAGAGCAAACAATGCAAGACAGTTCTACTAATGCAAGCTAGCTCCTACTTTGGTAGAAAGAACAAATATGCAGAGTAATAAAGTCTTGCTTTAATTGTACAGCAGCTTGGATAACCCACAGCTGGAGCATTGTGAGGAATTTTGGTCTGCTTATCTCAGAAAATATAACACTGTCGTAGACGCAGGTAAGTGCAATAGTTCACCAGATTTGTTCCCAGAATGGGGAAACCGACCTGTGAAGACTGGGCAAACTGGGCCTGTATTCGAGAGTTTTGAAGAAAGAAGTGATGTCATGGAAAAATATTTAAAGGGATAGACAGGGTTTATACAGGTAAAATGTTTCCCCTGGTGCAGGAGTCTCGACCCAGGGGACAGTTTCAAAATAAGGGGATGCCATTTAGGACCAAGATTAGTATTACTTTTTTTTTTACACTGAGGGTGGTGAATCTTTCGAATTCTGTACCTAGAGGGCTGTGGAAGCTCAGTCTTTGAGCATGATGTAGAGATTGATTATTTTTCCATTAATCAATGGCAAAAAGGGTTATGGGGATAATGTGGCTAAAAGGCACTGAAGTGTTTGATCAACCACGATTATGTCAAATGGCAAAGCAGACACAATGGGTTGAATGGCATACTCTGTTCCTAATATCATCACTGAATCACACATGATTGACATCCTGGAGCTACTACTGAGCAGAAATTAAACTGGACCAGCAATACAAATACCGAAGCATGTCAAAGACTAGAATTTTGTAGTGAGTAACTCACCTCCTATCTCCCCACTGCCTATGCACTAACCACAAGGCACAAGTCAGAGGTGTGCTGGAATACTCTCCAGTTACCTGGATAAGCAAAGCTCAAATACACTAAAGATACAGACACGGGTAGGAGAAAGCAAGACTGCTTGATATTTTTTTATTCACTTGTGGGACGTGGACATTGTTGGCTGGCAGGCATTTATTGCCCGTCCCCTAGCTGCCCTTGAACTGACTGGCCTGCTAGGCCACTTCAGAAGGCAATTGAGAGTCAACCACATTGCTTGCGGTCTGGAGTCACATGTAGGTCAGGCCAGGTGAGGATGGCAGATTTCCTTCCCTGAAGGACATTAGTGAGCCAGATGGGATTGTCTTGACAATCTGCAATGGTTTCATAGTCTTCATTCCAGATGTTTTTTATTGAATTCAAATTCCACCTTTTGCTGTGGTGGTGGGATTCGATCCCAGATCCAGAGGACATTAGTCCAGTTTCTGGATTAATAGTCTAGCAATAATACCACCAGGCCATCACCTCCTCACTGGCATCCCATCCAGCAACATTCACTCCCTATACCATCAATGTATGATGGAAACAGTGTGTGCCATCTCCAAGGTGTACTATAGTAAAGCTTTTTTGATAGCACTTTCCAAACCTGCAACCTAACACACCTAGGACAAGGGCAGCAGATTCATGGGAACAGCACTAGCTGCAAGATCCCCTCCAAGCCACACAATCCGGACTTGGAACTGTATTGTCATTCCTCTACTGTTGCTGGGTCAATATCTTGCAATGCTCTTCCTAACCACACTCTGTGTTCCCCAAATCACCAACTTCTCCAAGGTAATTAGGGAAAAGGGCCTAACCAGTGAAGTCCACATCCCATAAACAAATAAGAAAAACTGAATTCCTGTTTGATAAACTCGACATGGTTTTATCAAACTAAGTAGGAGCAAATTACTGCAGATGCTGGAATCTATACTGAAAACAAAAAGTGGAGTGACAGGTCAAGCAGCATCCATAGAGAGAAAGCAAGCTAATGTTGAGTCCAGATGACTCTTCATAAAAGTTCATCAAACTAACCATGGAAACATACATATATTATTTGTTAAAATAATAATGACAATTTCAAAAGCTTTAAAAACACAATCCTTACTTTCATTCTGATGTTATCTTAGGATGTCGAAAAATACTTTATTCATTGCATGCAAGAGTGACTGTCTAGGTCAGCATTTATTGCCCATTCCTAATCCCTTG
Organism: Rhincodon typus; assembly: GCF_021869965.1. Taxonomy (NCBI): domain Eukaryota; kingdom Metazoa; phylum Chordata; class Chondrichthyes; order Orectolobiformes; family Rhincodontidae; genus Rhincodon; species Rhincodon typus. The sequence continues at coordinate 90,435,770 of NC_063338.1, read as the reverse complement.
AACTGAGTGGCTTCCTCAGCATTTCAGAGGACAGCTAAGCGTCAACAACATTGCTGTGGATCTGGAGTCATCTGTAGGCCAGGCCAAATAATGAATGGCAGATGTCCTTCCCCAAAAAGACAGCAAGTAATCTGATGGATTGCTAATGAGAATCAACAATGATTGCACAGTCACCATTAGGCTAGCTTTCAATTCCAGATTTTTAAAAATTGAATTTAAATTTCATCATCTGGTATGGTGGGATTTGAATCCATGTCACTAGATAAGTATCCTGGGGTTCTCGATTCCTAGGCCAGTGACATAATAGGGGTAAAATCAGGTCTGGGTAGCACAGTGTATTATCAGACTGTCTTTTCTCCTCTACAGTCTGGCCTCAAATTTGGCCAAACATGGAACAAAAGCCTTATTTGCTCACATGAAAGGGAGCGACAACCATTTCTAAGTTAGCATAGGTTCAGAGCAGAGAAATGGGTTATAATGAGGCACAATTTGGTCATCTTATTTACAGATGCCATTCCAACGGCTCAGTAGGAGCAAGTAATTTGCTGAAATACGTATGTTTTTTAAAGTATGGTGCCCTAAATTGAACACAATGCTTCAACTGAGGCACGAGGACAGCCTTATGAAGATTTTGCTCTTTGCACCCTATATCTATTAAAGTCAAGGAATCCATCACAACTTCTAACACCTTGAAAACGATTGTGCACATACACCTTCATGTCTGTCTGCTTCTGCACCCACTTTGAAATTGCCTTTGTATTGTCTCCCTCAGGTTTCATGCCAGTATGTAATGTTTTATACTGCTGCCACATCACATCCAATTTCACTGATCTATGTTCTACTAAAATCTGTTATTGCTCTCCTTGATGTTTACCAAAGTTTTGAGATTTGAGTCAGATGTGAACTTTAAAATTATTAACTAATACCTGCGGAACATCGCTTTATACTTCCCTCCAGTCTGATAAAGCAATCAAGTGTCTCAGTTATTTTAAAGAATTTAACTGAGTTAGTCAAACGTAGTATGGTTTTAACAAATCTGTGCTGATGTTCATTTATTAGCCATACTTTTCCAAATGGCAATTGGTGTTTTTTTCCAGATTGTTTCCAAAGGCTTCCCACTGCAGACATTAAGCAAACTAGCCTCTAAATGCTCAATTTATTTATTTCTCGGACCTTTTTTTGAAAGGTGTTACACACAAAAACTACAGGTGGGACTTCAATGTCACTGTTGTGTAATCAGTTCAACTACACTTAGAACAGCTTCACTGAAGGAGGAGAGAAACAACTTTACAATAAAACCATCAGCTTACAGAAACAAAATGTAATATATCCATGCCTTCTTTTTAAAAGAAGAGAAATTTATGTCTCTGCAGTTTTATGCTTTCAACAAGTCCATTAATTTTGGATTAAACAGTGTCAATCATCACCTCGCTGAATGACCTCTTTTGCTAGGTTACACCGCATTAGTGGGGCTGCCTCAGATTGTCTAAGATTTCAGAGTAGATTTGTAGCAGAAACAAGAACAAGATCCTGGTGACACCATCTCCACAGACAACATGCTGAAACTAGTGAACCTATTGCCTCACCACCTAATTCACCTTTAATGGCCAAATATATGAACAGATCAACAGGACACCATGAGATCACCTATCTCCGGACTAATAGCTGAAGGGGTGATGCAGAGACTTGAAAGTATGGCCCTTCCGCTAATCCAACCAAAACTATGGATACGCTACGTGGATGACACCTTTGTCATTATTAAATGGACCAAACTAGAGGAGACACACAAAGTAATAAATAACACCCTCACCGGGATCAGATTCACCAAAGTGGAAAAGAACAAACAGCTCCCATTCCTGGATGTTACGGTGGAACATAGGACCAATGGAGAATTCCTAACAAAGGTATACAGGAAAGCCACACACACTGACAAAGTACTGAATTTCAACAGCAACCACCCTAACACACACAAACGAATTTGCGTGAGAACATTATTTAAACGGGCAACAACACACTGCAGCAGCACAGAACTACACCAAAAAGAGTATTCAAAGACAACGGATACCTGAAAAACTGGGTCAGAAGATGCCTATTACACAAACGACACCAGGAAGATACCACTTGCCCAACACACTCATCGCGCTACATTACATCAAGAACACATCTGAACTGACTACAAGATTCCTACAACCACTGGTCATCAGAAAAGCACACAAACCCACATCAACCCTACGCCAACTGCTCACCTGAACCAAAGATCCACTACCCACTATGGACAGGACCAATGGCATATACAAGATTCCCCGCAGAGACTGCAACAAACATTACATTGGACAAACAGGAAGGAAATTAACCACAAGAGTACATGAACATCAATTGGCAACAAAAAAGACATGACCAATACTCACTCATCTCCATCCACATGGATGAGGAAAACCACCAATTTGATTGGGACAACACCAGAATGCTGGGGCAGACAAAGCAGAGGCAAGCACAGGAATTCCTAGAAGCTTGGCTCTCCACTAAGAAAGCCATCCATAAACACATAGAGCTCGACCCCATATACACTCCATTGCGAAGGAAAACCGGAAGGAGGTAATCCAGCTCAACGGACACCAGAGTTTAAATGACAGATGGGAAAACACAATAGCGCTTCATCGGAGGCTGCACTGATGATGTTACCCAGCAAAGTAATGAAACGTCTGTGGAACAACGAACCAGCTCGGCGAGGCAACCAACCACAACTGCCTCCGATCATGTTGGGAACTGCAGAAACATGGTGACATTTAAAGATAATTAATGAAACAGGCAAACATCGTCTAGGAGTCAAAGATCTCTGGGATAATAGGTAAAGCTGGCTTTGTTGCACTTCTTTCATTAAGAAAAGTTTCAACCAGTACAATAAACAAAAGCAGGTTAACATCTTCATCTTGCACAAGTCCCAAGTCAATCACATGCATAATGTCAATCCTCCGCCAACTATTCTTTAATTCATTCAATGTACACAAGACAGTGACTAGTCTATGTGCTACAAAAACACAGTTGACCTTTACTCTGATATTGACCTGTTTACAAGTTTGAACAAAAGTGCTTTGAGGAAGACATTTATCTGCATTTGGGTTTCCACAGCTTTATTTTTTTTCATACTTGCCTCACGCTGCAAAACTCAATTACTTTATTTGCATAGAGCCAAACAAACATTATGAACAATGCAACCAACAGTAAGGAGGAAAGAAATAAGAATCATTTGATTGATGGAACGCTTAATATTATGCTTCCCAAGCATTTTCTCACTGTGATTCTATTTTGAGGCTTGAAAACTGTCACGTGCTCACAGTAAGCTGGAGGGAGGAATGAGAAACAGAAGATTTCTGAGAACAGGGAGCAAGGCAGGCTTGATCATTGCTTACTCAGTGCTCGTGAGCCTAAAATTTCAGCTTGCAACCTCGTTTAGGGTCTCAACCTCAACTTTTATAATGAATACCATTTCTACGCTTGCGTCACTCAAACGTAAACTCAATTATATTCCTCAAACGTTTTGTGTCTACCATACAGAGCCACTTGTTTTCCATTTTCAGTAAGTGCACTCAAAACTCCCTCTAACAACAATATCACTAAACCATTAGGTCGTATCACATCAGAAAATTGTACACTGCAGGAAATGTGCAGATAAGCTCAGTGCAGTTACACGGGTGCAAGGTTCACAGGTGCTGCTTTAGGACAAAATGTTAAACCAGTCTAGTCATTGAGGTAAATGTAAAGGATCCATGGGACATTGTGTGTAAAAGGGCACAAAGTTCTGCCAGCATCCTGGTCAACATTCTTCACTCAGCTAATACTGCCAAAATCAGATTTCGAATTTTGAGCTTCGAAGAGGAGTAATATTGAGCTTGAAATGCTGCTATGGCCCCGGATGTTGACACGACTAGACATGTCAGGTCCCAGAATGAAATCTGACTTGAAGCTGTTTTTTTTTTCAAATTTTAGTTAATGTGCTGGTCAGTTGTTGAAACACAGTCACATAAGGCTGCAGATTTTATTTCACGACACAGGTTTATTACACAAAAAGAAAAAAACCCAACCATCTAAATACAGAATACAGTTTGAACACATAGCAAAGTCTCATCCTGTTTCTCAACACCATCCAATAGATTCAAATCTGGAGAAGTTATCCCTTAATTGAAGGCGGTGCTGCTGTATTGTTAATGTCACTGGACTAGTAATCCAGAACCCCAAAGTGATGTTCTCGGGATCATGGGCTCAAATCTTACCATGGCAGATGGTGAAATTTGAATCCAATAAAAATCTGGAATAAAAACTAAGATAGCCTAATGACAATAACATAACCACTGTCAGTTTTTGAGAAAAAAATCCCACCTGGTTCACTCATGTCTTTTAGGGAACGAAACCTACCGTCCCGCTCTGGTATGGCATCCATGTGACTCCAGACCCACAAGTGATTGGCTCTAACTGCCCTCTAGATAACTAGGAACAGGCAATAAATGCTGGCCTAGCTCATGATACCACATTCCATGAACGAATTAAAGAAAACTTAAATGCAATTTAACTGATTCTTCTCAGATCCTTTCCTGTGAACACATTCTTACATAACTACTATCAAAACCAACAGCTTAGTCTTTCTCAGTTATTAATAACCCACAGATTTCTAACTAAGCGCTCCTTATTTGTAAACTTCACAAATTAAACTTTTTTCTTGAAGTGAATTGTCCTACACTCCTCTCTAGAAGTTCAACTATATTTTCTCCTGACCCCATTTAGGTCTCCTCTGAGTTGCCTTAAAAGTTTTCAATTACCAGGTTTTCGAAGCTGAAATCAATTATCCAGATTATCCAGAACCAAAAACAAGTTAATGGTCTTCAATGTTTACCCCACCTCTATCATAAGCCACAGTAAAAATAATTTTCCATAACATTCCAGGGATTTCCTGCTCTGAAACCTGCTGTATTATACAGTCATACAGCATGGAAACACAGCCTTAGGTCCAACATATCTGCGCCGACCAGACATTCCAATCTGACATGGTACCATTTGCCAGCATTTGGCCCACATCCTTCTAAACCCTTCGTATGCATATACCCATCCAGATGCCTTTTAGATGTTGTAATTGTACATGCCTCCACCAATTCCTCTGGCAGCTCATTCCATACATGCACCACACTCTGCATAAAAAAGTTAACCCTCCGGTCCTCTTTAAATCTTTCCCTTCTCAACTTAAACCTATGCCCTCTAGTTTGGGCTCTCTCACCTTAGGAAAAAGACCTTGGCAATTCACCCTACCAATGCTCATGATTTTATAAATCTTTATAACGGCTCATCGTAGTCTGAGATAATCTTCTTCACCGTTCACTACACCACGTATTTTGGCATCATCTGCAAACTTAATAACCATACCTCCTATATTCACATTCAAATCATTTGTATAAATGACAAGAAGCGGTGGACCATGTACCTATCCTTGGGGCATACTGCTGGTCACAAGCCTCCAGTCGGAAATGCAACCCTCTAACACCACCCTCTGTCTCCCACCTTCAAGCTAATTTCGTATCTAACTGGCTAACTCCCTCTGGATCCCATGTGATCTAACCTTACTAAACAGTTTACCATGTTGAACGCTTTGCTAAAGTCTATACAGACAACATCTACTGCTGTGCCTTCACCAAACTTGTTTGCCACCTCGTCAAAAACCTCAATCAAGTTAGTGAGGCAGTTTTCCATGCCCAAATCCATCTTGACTACCCCTAATCAGTCCTTGCCTTTCCAAATCCTGTCCCTCAGCATCCCCTCCAACAACTTAACCACCACTGATGTAAGGCTCACCGGTCTTTAATTCCCTGGCTTTTCCTTACAGTCTTTCTTAGATAATGGCACCACATTAGCAATGTTCTGGGCAAAAAAAAAAATCATCTGCCCAATTTTTTTAAAACCCCTCAGAAATGTTAGTAACCTCATATGCTGATATTTTGAAATCCAACTTCAAAACTATATTTATACATATAAAAAAATCAGACATACTTCATCACAACATTTAACTCTTTTTCTTTCTCTGAAGATGCAGGCACTTCTCATTTTTATGTCAGATTAACATAAGACTCCTTACCAACTCTAACTTTATTGCAGAGGCAGTGCATTGGTTGTAAGGTGCTTAAGAACACAAGTCACATGATAAAAATGTAACTGCTTTCTTTCCTTCAAAGGCAAATGGGAAAGAGTTACAAAGGACTTACTGTATACTGTACTGTACACCTTTTAGTGTGCATCGGTCAGGCAGATGGCTTAGCTTTTTTGACAGCACTTTAAGATGTTTCTTCACTTCCTGCACTCCTTTGTTGTGCTCAAAGTCTGTGGAAGCAGAAAGTGGGAGGCCATCTCTGACACGCACAACAGAAGCAAACAGGACCATGGACATTTCCGACAACTTCCCAGAAGGGCTGGAAAACATTTCAGGAAAATATTTGAACAAGTTGTTGTATGTTAAATATTTTCACAGTTGTAGAAGCTACTTGCAAAGAATTAATATTTAAAAGCACAGTTAGCACATGTACTGTAATAGAAGATAACACATTAGTCATCAACTATCTAGGTGAAGCACTGTATTGTTAGATGCACACTTGGGAGAAATACTATTCAATCATTGTTGAATATGGGAAATAATCTGCAATTGCACAAAGATATGCCATGAAAAGTTTCCATCAACACTTGCTTGCACTTAACATGCAGGCATTAGAATATGCTGCTTATTGAAAGATGAGAGCTTAAATTGCTAAATGTTTTCATTTTCCTTTATTCTCCCTCAGTCTACTTTGGCATCCCATTGTTCAGAAGAGAAAAAAAAACATAGGAGTTTCAGCACCTAATCACAATCCAGTGACCAGAAGCTTATTGGCAGAAATAGTGAGCAAATGGAAGCTCAGACCTAGGCAATTCAAATATAGGATCCATTACGACTATCAGACATTGCCACAATGGCTTTGACAAAACATAGCTAGTTAAGGAAAATATATTTGTTTATTACTTCAGTGCATCATATCTTGCTGCTCTCAACACGTGAAAACACTTCGGGAGGTGGTGGCATAGTGGCAGACTGGTCATCTAGAACCCCAGGTTAATGTTCTGAGGACAGGGGTTAGAATTCCACCATAACAGTTGGTGAGATTTGAATGCAATTAATAAAAGACTGAAATAAACAGCCAGTCTAGTGGTGACCATTGTCAATTGTTGTAAAAACCCATCTGGTTCACTAATGTTACTGATAAGAAGGTAAAAGCACATGGGATCCACGGTAACTTGGCAAAATAGATCCAAGATAGTAGGAACTGCAGATGCTGGAGAATCCGAGACAACAAGGTGCAGGGCTGAATGAACTCAGCAGGCCAAGCAGCATCATAGGAGCAGAGAGGCTGACGTTTCGGGCCTAGACCCTTCATCAGAAAAGGGGGAGGGGAAGGGGGTTTTGAAATAAATAGGGAGAGAGTGGGAGGCGGATAGAAGAGGGATAGAG
>NC_063338.1:90380688-90418251 GCF_021869965.1 Rhincodon typus | reverse complement strand
GCAGCATCAGAGGAAGAAGGGTCCAGACCCGAAACGTCAGCTTTCCTGCTCCTCTGATGCTGCTTGGCCTGCTGTGTTCATCCAGCTCTACACCTTGTTATCTCTGGTAAACCTTCTTTGCTGTTTTGTGTATATAAGTATGTGTTTGGTTCTCCGGCCCTCGGTTACCTGCAGCCTTACCGTCTCCCCGGCAGCGAGCCTCATACGTTACCTCGGTAACCGGTCGCCAAAAAGACAGGCCACAGGCCTTTTCCTCCAGCCGCTCGTGCTATGGACCAGAGCCGGTGCTGACCGGTCAAAGTCCGCTCTCCAGAGTGTGGCTGCACGGTTTATCGAGGGTGGTAGCCGATCTCACCCGCCCAGGTCGCCGACCCGTCAGGCAGGCACCAAGGCGCAGCAGCGCGCAGGCGCACCCGAGCCTCCCCGGCGCGATCGTTTCAGACGGCGCATGCGTCTGTCCGGCACCGGCTGGCCCCCCTTCATTGCGCGCGCGCGCGGCCTCCGTCGCCTGTCCGTCGGGTCGCATGCGCGTCCGTCCTTCTGGACATCGGATCAAGGCTTACACATGCGCACTATGGGGTAGTGGGGGGGTTGACCCAGCTGTCAATCAAAATCCTCATCTCTTGTGTTTACGTGGCAATGGAGCATGCAGCGCCTGAGCAGCTTGCAGAGTCTGAGAAATCACACTTATTCATTAATGCTTGAGATGATAGACTCCTTACCAGATACAAGTGGCAATATTTGAAATCATCCAACATGGTTGGTTTATCCAAAATTTTATTTTTTAAAAATTCTGTTCTGGGATATAAGCATTGCTGGTTGGCCAGCATTTATTGCCTGTCCCTAGTTGCCCTTGAGAAAGGTAGACCCATAATGCTATTAGGTAGGAAATTCCAAGATTTTGATCAAATTAAAATTTAATTTTGAATGTAGAGACTTTGGTGCAGTGGTATTGTAATGTTACATTAGTCCCAATGATTAACGGAGGTTTAATCTGAGGGTTACCATGCTTCAGGTCGGGGAGAGGTTGAGAAGGAGAGTCTTTCACAGTAATCTTAGCCGGTGCAGTTTTATTTTTTTCCCTTTATTCAATAATGGGATGAGGGCATCGCTGACTAGGCAGAATTTATTGCCCATCCCTAATTGTCCAGAAGGTAGTTCAGAGTCAGCCACATTGCTGGGGGCCTGGAATCACATGTAGACCAGACCAGGTAAGGACAGCAGTTTCCTTCTCTGAAGGACATCAGTGAACCAGGTGGGTTTTTCCAACAATCGACAATGGATTCACAGTCATCGTTAGATTCTTAATTCCAGATATTTATTGAATTCAAATTCCACCATCTGCTGTGGTGGGATTCGAACCCAGATCCCCAAAATGTTATCTGGATCTCTGGATTAATAGTCCAACGATAATACCACTAGGCCATCGCTTCCCTAGCATTCAAACCAGGAGAGTTTGTTTGGAACTGCAAGTTATTAGAAATGAGAAAGTTTAGGTTCTCAGATTTGTGAAAAAATTCATGTCGGCAAGGGAATTGTCAGTTAAGGAGAACCCCAAAGAGTTGAAATATTGTGTGTAGTTCCTCTGGACTTGAGTCTCTCATAGAGATTATGTTGGAAAATGGGTTGAAATGTTGTGTGTTTTAGATGTTACTGACTGTCTTTAACTTTTAGAATTCCTTTATTAAAGGTCTGTTGTTAAAGTCATTTGAATTATCTCAGTGATTAATTACTATGTTGATTAACTAAGTAAGTATCATAATCACTGATTTCTTCACTCTCAACATTTTGGGGGTTACCAATAACCAGAAACTGAATTGATCAAGCCATATAAGTAACATGGCTACAGCAGCAGCTCAGAGGCTAGGAACAGTGCAACGATTAACTCACCTCCTGATTCCCCAAAGCCTGTCCACCATCTTCAAGACACAAGTCAGGAGTGTGATGGAATGCTCCCCACTTCCCTGAATGAGTGCAGCTCCAATAACACTTAAGACATTTGACACAATCCAGGACAAAGCAGCCACCTTAATAGACACCACTTCGACAAATATATCACCGACACAGTATTCACCAGTGCAGAAATTCACCAAAGATTCTTAAAGAGCCCCTTCCAAACGTATGACCGCTACCATCTAAAAGGAAATGGCAGCAGGTATAAGGGAACACCACCATGTGCAAGTTCTCGTCCGAGCCGCTCAACATCCTGATTTGGAAATACATCGCTGTTCCTCCATAGTTGCTGGGTCAAGATCCAGGCACTCCCTCGTTAACAGCATTGTGGATGTGGCTACAGCTAATGGACAGCAGTGATTCAAGAAGGCAGCCCATCACCACCTTCTCAAGGGCAAGTAGGGACAGGCAATAAATGCTAATTGTACTTGCTAGAGTTTAAAAGGATGAGAAGAGATCTATTTGAGGTATACAGATGCTGACGTAGTAGATGTAGAGTGAATATTTCCCCTTATAGGATATGGGTTGAAATTTTGTTTTGTTGTGTTTTAGATGTAACTGACTGTCTTCGATTTTTAGAATTTCTTTATTAACGGTCTGTTGTTAAAGTCATGTGAATTATCTCAGTGATTAACTAAATAAGTATCACGGTCACTGATTTCTTCACTGTCAACATTTTGGGGTTTACCAATGACCAGAAACTGAATTGATAAGAAGTCATAGGTTTAGGCTGAGGAGCCGCAGACTTAAAACAGAAAGGAGGAGGAATGACTTCTCTCAAAGGGTCATGCGTCTATACCCCACATTGAGGTGGATACAGGGGACATTGAATAAATTTAAGGAAAGATTTTTAATTAGTTATGTGTTAAAAGGTTATAGGGATGCACAGCAGAGTGGAGTTGAGTCTGAGATGAGATCAGTCATGATCGTATTAAATGGCGGAGCAGGCTATCAGTTGCCTACTCCTGCTCCTAGTTCGTATGTTCTTTTCAATAGTCACCATCATTGAGATTAGCTTAGAATTCAGTTAATAACGCAGGAGTATAAACCTCACCAGTTGTGAGTTTCAGATTTAAGCTTGTACCTAATGCATTAAAGTTGCATTTTGGTAAGGCAAACCAGGGCAAGATTTGCACAATTAATGGTAGGGCGCTGGAGAGCTTTGCCGAACAAGAGACCTAAGGGTACAGGTTCATAGTTCCTTGAAAGTGGCATTGTAGGTAGACAGGGTGGTGAAGGAGGCATTTCGCACGCTTGCCTTCATTGGTTACTACACTAAGCATTGGAGTTGGGATGTCATGTTGCAGCTGTACAAGACATTGATGAGGTCACTTTTAGAATACAGCATACAATTCTAGTTGCCCTTCTATAGGAACAATGTTGTTAAGCTAGAAAGGGTACAGAAAAAAATTTACAAAGGTGTTGCTGGGTCTGGAGGGTTTGGAATTATAAGGAGAGGCTGGATAGGCTGGCACTTTTTTTACCCCAGAACATTGGAAGCTGAGAGGTGACCTTATAGAGGTTTATAAAATGATGAGGGGTATAGATAAGGTCTTTTTCCTAGGGCATAGGTTTAAGGTGAGAGAGGAAAGATTTAAAAAGAGGCTGAGGGGCAGCTTTTTTCATACAGGGGGTGGTGCATTATGACAGGAGCTGCCAGAAGAAATGGTAGAAGCAAGTACAATTAAAACATTTAAAAGACATTTGGACAGATACATGAATAGGAACGTATTAGAGAGGTGTTTGCCAAATACAGGCAATTGGGACTAGTTCAGTTTGGGATACCTTGTTGGTATATACAAGTTGGACCGAAGGCTCTGTTTCTGTGCTGTCTGACTCTATTAGCACAGTAACATTACCGCTATGCCACCATCTGCCTCCGTTTAGTCTCCCAAAATAGGTTGAAAGATAGTAAACGACAGTAGATAGTAGTAGACTGGTTCAGATAGAATTATATAATAACTACAATAGAATGAATAGGGGATTAACTACGCACAAGCAAATTTCAACAGATGAATTTTTGAAAGATCAATTAATGTTTTCAATGAACCATAGAATCCCTACATTGTGGAAGCAGGCCATTTGGCCCATCAAGTCCATACCGCCCCTCTGAAGAGCATCCCACCCAGACCCATCCCTCTATCCTATCCTTGTAACCCTGAAATTCCCATGGATAATCCACTTAGCCTACACAACCCTGGACACTATGGGCGATTTAGCATGGCCTAGCCACCTAACTTGCACATCCTTGGACTGTGGGATGAAACTGGATCACCCGGGGGAAACCCATGCAGACATGGGGAGAATGTGCAAACTCCAGACAGACAGTCACCGTGCTGCCCACAATGAAGCGTTCATAAAGTGTTCCATACCATTTTTAGAACATTTGACGATTCACAAATAGGTTATGCTTATAAATCTGATAAAATAATGTCTATCCTTAGTTGTGATCCTGTGATTGAATGTCAATTGCTGAATGATTCCAAGTGCGTTAAGAAATATAGAAACAGCTGACTTAAGTTTATCAATCATACTTGCAATGTGACTTACTCACACTTGCTATAAACTACACAAGGGCCTGTCCTATACAGAGAGAAGGAACCTCTCCAAGCATTGCAATTTTCTTTGAATTAAACAAAAGCACAGGGTGAATGACCTCTGGCGAATTCTCCATGGCAACGCCTAGACCAATCAGAGTCGATTTACTAAACAATCAGCACCCTGTTCCCATTCCACGTAAATCATTGTTCCCCTTGAAATTTGGCATTTTTGCATAAGTCCTGATGAGTGCAAGATGAGAACCTTCAGCAACACATCAGCAATAAATATCGCTTGTGAATTCCAGATTGAATTCTTGGTGCAGAAGTTCTGCTGCGTTATCTCATCTCTCTCACTTGTGGTGAGATTTTGCACATCTCACTTAAACACTAATTCATCTGACACTGTCTCTTCACACACTCTGCCAGTATTATTTCACACCAGTGAAGTAAAAATTATTGCATAGCTCTGAAAACAATTACTACCACTGCCATATGTTGTCCCCTTATGCTGCATTATAAAAAAAACAGCTACCAACATACCTAAAATCTCATGACCTCCCTAGAGCCTTTCTCTGTCCCAGCTGAAATTTCTGCAGATTCCATGGACCATATTACTTGCTTCTCTACATTCTGTTTCCATTGTTGCAGAGTAAGCATACACCAAGACTACTCAGCATTTGCATCCAGAATAATTTTTTTAAGAGGCCAGATGTTGTAATATTTATAATCCCTTGAACAAAACGTCCTCACGGCACAACCGACTTAAAATGTATATCTTCCCATTATTGCTTTTCTTGTCATACAGAGAAAAGGACATTTGGCACAACTTGCCTGTTCTAGCTGTTTAAAAGTATCTGATTTCCCTGCTCTGTTACCATGGACTGGTGAATTTTTTTTCAATCTCAAGTATTTATCCAATTTCTTTTTGATAGTTATCATTGAATTTTCTTCCATCATCCCTTTCGATCAGTGCATTCAGATCATAGCTACCTTAGGCTTTCTTTGCAAATTACCTTAATTCTGTCTCTTGTGGTTACCGACACTCCTGTCGGTGGAAACAATTTCTCTTTATTCACTCTGTCAAAAGCCATCATGACTATCATCATCAAATCTCCTTCAAATCATTTAGCTCTAAGAGCAACCATGGTTTCTCAACCCCATTCTCCTGCCTTCTCCCCATAACCTTTGATCCACTTACCAATCAAGAACCTATCTATCTCAGTCTTAAACACAGTCAATGACTTGGCCTCCACAGCTGTCTGCGGCAATGAGTTCCACAGATTTACCGCGCTCTGGCTGAAGAAATTCCTCTTCATCTCAAGTCTCTTTACTCTGAGGCTGTACCCTCAAGTCCTAGTCTGTCCTACCACATGGAATCATCTTCTCCACATCCATTCTATACAGGCCTCTCAGTATTCTGTAAGTTTCAATCAGATTACCTCTCATTCTTCTAAACTCCATCAGATACAGACACAGAGTCTTCAACCACTCCTCGTATAACAAGCCCTTCATCTCTGGGATCTGTAAACCAGAGGACTGGCTACTTCAGATTTGGTTTTATGTAACGAGGAAGGATTGATAGTTAAGGATCCTCTTGGAAGGAGTGACCACAACATGCTAGAGTTTCAATTCAGATTGAAAGAGTGAAGACAAAGTCGCATACAAGAATTTTAGTATTGGGCCAAGGTATTTATGCAGGCCTGAGAAAGGAGTTGGCCCGAGTGGACAGGGCAAAAATATCAAAGGGCAGGACAACTGAAGAACAGGACAATTGAATGCTTAGGGAGTTATCAAATACCTCTCAATTGAAGTATATTCGTGAGAGGAAGAGGAATTGTGAAAAGCTGAAAAATCATCTACGGCTTACCAAGGGAATCAAGGCAAAAACCAGGACATATTACACTGCAAACGTCAGTGGCACTCTGGAAGATTGGGAGAACTTTAAATGTCATCAAAGGGTTACTAAAAACAAAATCAAAAGAGCTAAGATGAACTATGAAAGGAAACTAGCAGAAAATATAAGCACTGATACCAAAAGTTTCTATAAGTATATAGAAAGGAAGCGAATAGTGAAAGTAAACTGTTGGCCCTTTAGAGGATGAAAATGGCGAAGTAATAATGGGAAACTCAGAAATGGCAGAGCCATTAAACCAATATTCACAGTGGAAGATAATAATTTCTGCCCAAAAACTGCTGTTCCCACACAGGAACTTTGTGAAATTACTATAATTAGGGAAAAGATACTAAGTAAACTGATTGGATTAAAGACAGATAAGTCCCTGGGGCCTGATGACCTGCACCCCAGGGTATTAAAGGAGGTGGCAGCAGAGATAGTGGATGCATTAGTTATAATTTTCCACAATTCCCTGGATTTTGGAAAGGTACCAGTGGCTTAGAAACATATTAGTGTGACACCCAAGGAGATAGATAAAAAGTAGGAAACTGCAGGCCAGTTAGTTTGACCTCTGTAGTGGGGAAGTTGCTGGAGTCAATCAGAAAGGAGGAGATAACTTATTAAAACAAAGCTCAATTCACCAGTGTCAGCACAGTTTCATGAAGGGCAAGTTGTGCTTGACAAACTTGCTGGAGTTCTTTGAGGATGTAACCAGCACAGTGGATAAGGAGGATCTGGTGGATGCAGTATACCTAGACTTCCAGAAGGCACTTGACAAGGTGCTGCATAAAAGACTGACTCAGAAGGTTAGATCCTAGGGGATTAGGGTAGACTAGTGGCTTAAATAGAGGATTGGCTAACTGACAGAAAGCAGAGTGTCAGGATAAATGGATCCTTCTCTGGAAGGCAAGGGTAACTAGTGGGATGCCGCTGGGTTCAGTTCTTGGACCTCGACTATTTACAATCAATAGAAGTGATCTGCAAGCAGGGACAGTGTGTAACATAGCAAAATTTGCAGATAATACTAAAATAGGTGAGAAAGCAGACAGTGATAACATAAAAAGTTACAGATGGATATAGAATCCCTACAGTGTGGAAACAGGCCCTTCGGCCCAACAAGTCCACACTGACCATTGGAGCATCCCACCCAGACCCATCCCCCTATAACCTACCTAATCTACACATCCCTGAACACTACAGGCAATTTAGCATGGCCAATCTACCTCGCCTGTACATCTTTGGATTGTGGGAGGAAACCCATGCAGACATGGGGAGAATGTACAAACTCCACACAGACAGTCACCCGAGGGTGGAATTGAACCCAGGTCCCTGGTGCTGTGAGGCTGCAGTGCTAACCACTGAGTCACCGTGCTGCCCTTAATAGACTAAGAGAATGGGCTAGAGTCTGGCAGATGGAATTTAATGTAGATTAGTGCAAGGTTGTTTATTTTGGCCAGAAAAATGAAAAGGTAAATTATTATTTAAATGGGAAGCAGATTCAAAGTGCGTCAGTGCAGAGGGATCTGAGTGTCCTTGTGCATGAATCACAGAAAGTGGCTCTGGAGGTATTAAAGGGAAGGCGATGGCCTAGTGGTATTATCACAGGACTGTTAATCCAGAGACGCAGGTAATGTTCTGGTTTGAATCCTGCCATGGTGAAATTTGAATTTTAAAAAAATCTGGAATTAAGAGTCTAATGGTGACCGTGAATCCATTGTCAATTGTCAGGAAAAACCCAAATGGTTCACTAAAGTCCTTTGGGGAAGGAAACTGCCATCCTTACCTGGTCTGGCCTACACGTGATTCCAGACCCACAGCAGTGTAGTTGACTCTTAACTGCCCTCTGGGCAATTACGGATGGGGCAATAAATGCTGGCCTAGCCTGCAATGCCCTCATCCCGTGAATGAATAAAAAAAGGTGCGCATATAATAAGAAAGGCAAATGGAATACTGGCATTTATTGCAAAAGGACTGGATTGTAAAAGTAAAAAAGTACTGTTACAATTATATAAGATGTTGGTGAGGCTGCACCTGGAATACTGTGTCCAGTTTTGGTCTCCTTATTTGAGGAAGGAGACGTTCCTCTGCAGCCCAGATGAAATATCCTGAACCTGCGCACCAGACAGGTGACAGAGCCTTCAGAACTCTCAATCTTGGCCACAGAGAACAGTGTCTATTTTCCTGGCTGTACCATACCCGATTATAACTACATTTCTCTACCCGTGCCCCCCCCCACTCCCCTCACTCTTGAATGGCTCCCTGTATCACGGTGCTATGGTCATTTTGCTCATCCTCCTTATAGCGCCCACTCTGATCTCCACAGAGAGCAAGAATCTCAGACTTGTTAGACAAGCTCAGGGGCCAAAGCTCCTTCAGCACTACCTCATGAGGGATAAACATTGGCCAGCAGATCCAGGGAGAACTCCACCATGGAACTGTTACACCCAACTAAGGGGACAGTTGTGATCTTGGTGTCATGTTTGGGTTGATTGCTGAATATCTTATCCATTTTAGATAATGTCATCCTTAGCTTGGAACAACGAACCTGTTCTCTCTCTGTCTCCTGTTCTCAGAAAGCCAAGGGTTAATCGCTTGACTCATGAGTTCAACCTACAGATAAAAGCAATCAAGCAATGTACAAAGATCTGTGATCAGACAAGTTTACTCAGTTTGACATCACATCCAAAAATCAGCTTTGTCAAACTTCGATAAGCAAATATTTAGTTTTGCTCAAGAGGAGTTTGAGAGTGTCATGGTGAACAGATGAAGGTAAAATACTGTGGAGATATTAAAATAAAAATAGATAATGCTGGAGGAGCAGAGTTTTTGTTTCAGGACTGTGATCTTTGTCAGAACTGACAAAAGCTAAGAGATTCAGCATGTTTTAAATGAATACAGTACAGGGAAATAAAGTCTAGGGATGGTGCGAGAAACAAAAAGATGTGAGATAAGTGGAAAGATAGGAATAATTAAATGCTATTGTAGGGTAAGGAGGGGGCAGGTGTAAATGAGTAAATAAATAAATGAGTAAACAATATAGTCATAACATCACTGCAACCTGGCTCTTGCTATCATTTCAGAAACAAAATGTTGACATAATTTTTAATGAAAATTTAATGAAAATGAAATTGGTTAAGTACTTGCAGGGCTGTGAGTGAAAGAGCACAGGCAAGGCAGACCAAAATGGATTGTTCTTTCAAAAGGGCCAGCACAGGCAAAATGGGCCAAATGGCCTCCTTCTGTACCATATCACCACAGTTCTGTGAAAAGCCTCTGATGATAGCTGAAAAAAAAATAACAGTGCACTTAAAATATTCGGAGGGTTACGTTTCCCACGATCATTTACAATCAGAAACAGTGATTGATGTAACCAAAATACCCACCAATGTAAAGAAGAAATTCCATGACAACGATGGGCAAAGTGACTTTGGAACATTATTTTGAGCCTTGAAATATTTCTATAAATTGGACCTTTGGTTAAAAAGCTCGCAAAAGGGGCTAGTGTAATTTGTCACTCATCTTATAAAACAAATCTATTCTTATTAAAACGTCTTTTGAGATTCATCTGTTCTTGGGTCACATTATGGTGGTAGTCCCTCAGGAGTTAGATGAGTTCAATATGGTACGTAAATTAGCAAGACAAAAATTATATGCAAAGCAATTTTAAACAACAAGCACAATTCTAAGTGCATTTGTAAACAGGGCATGGTTCTGAAGGAGACATAGACAGCTGCTGCCCTTCAACTCTGAAGCAATAGCTCCCACGACCCTAATTTGAGGAATTAAATTTAGTCCCTGCTCAAAATAATAATGCAATCTGTACTTACTCACAGAAAACAGCTCAGATATAAACTATGCTCCTGCCAAAAATTCCCAGCTGAGGAATTCTGGCACCAAGCTCATCCACTCCACCCACCCTCACTTCAGAAATGCTTGACACTGGAATTCTGTTTTCATACAAAGTAATCTAACTCCAAAACTATTTTGGCTCAGATTTTGCAGTCAACAGCAAATGACCTCTAGGAAAGCTGCCTGGAAAGATCTAGTGGGCTTGGTAGAGTGGGTCACCTTCACCACCGTTAATTCCATCCAGCACCAGACATATTCTCCATCCAGCAACTGCAATGTCAATACTGGATAAGCAGATGAGGAGGAAAGGGTTAACTATATCTTTGCCTCAAGAGTAGTTACTTAACGTGCATAAGGGGATGTGTCAGAATGACATCAGATTCATAAGAAAGTGTGACGAAAGTCTGTAGAATTCCCAAGATATCCTCTTTTACCATCTTTTGATGAATAGCTGGGTTTAATAAAAGGATGTTTGCTGACAGGGGTGTAGTCGTAGAGATGTACAGCACAGAAACAGACCCTTCAGTCCAACTTGTCTGTACTGACCAGATATCCTAAAATATCTAGTCCCATTTGCAGCATTTGGCCAAATCCCTCCAAACCCTTCCTATTCATCTACCCATCCAGATGCCTGTTGTAATTGTACCAGCCTCCACCAACTCCTCTGGCAGCTCATTCCATACACACACTACCCTCTACGTGAAAAGGTTGTCACTTAGGTCCCTTTCAAATCTTTGTCCTCTCACCTTAAACCTATACCCTCTAGTTATGGTCTCCCCTACCCTGTGAAAAAGACCTTGTCTATTCACCCTATCTATGTCCCTCATGATTTTATAAACCTCTATAGGTCACCCCTCAGCCTTCAACGCTCCAGGGAAAATAGCCCCAGTCAATTCAGCCTCTCCATATAGCTCAAACGCTCCAGTCCTGCAACATCCTTGTAAATCTTTTCTGAACCCTTCTAAGTTTCACAATATTTTTCCCGTAAATGCAGTATTTCAAAAGTGGACTAACCAATGACCTGTAAAGCCGCAACATGACCTCCCAACTCCTATACTCAATGCACTGATCAATTAAGACAAGTGTACTAAATGCCTTCTTCACTACCTTGTCTATCTGTGACTCCACTTTCAAGTAATTGTGAATTTGCACTCTAAGGTCTCTTTGTTCAGCACCACTCCCCAGGACCTGACCATTAAGTGTATAAGTCCTGCCCTGATTTGCCTTTCCAAAATGCAGTACCTCACATTTATCTAAATTAAACTCCATCTGCCACTCCTCAGCCCATTGGCCCATCTGGTCAAGTCCCGTTGTACTCTCAGTTAATCTTCGCTGTCCACTACACTCCCAATTTTAGTGTCATCTGCAAACTTACTAACCATGCCTCCTATGTTCACATCCAAGTCATTTATATAAACAATAAAAAGCAGTGGGCTTAGCGCCAATCCTTACAGCACATCACTGGTCACAGGCCTCCAATTTGAAAAGCAGCCCTCCACAACCACCTTCTGTCTCCTACTTTTGAGCCAATTTTGTATCCAAATGGCTAGGTCTCCCTATATTCCACGCGATCTAACCTGGCTAACTGGTCTACTATCCGGAACCTTGTTGAACGCCTTTCAAGTCAATATAGACAACGTCCACTGCTGACTTCATCAGCCTTATTTGTCACTTCTTCATAAATCTGTCAGGTTAGTGAGACATGATCTCCCATGCACAAAGCCATGTTGACTATCCCTAATCAGTCCTTGTCTCCAACAACTCACCTACCAACAGTTGTGCGTAGTTCTTGTCACCGTTATAGGAAGGATTTTATTAAACTAGAGAGGCTTCAGAAAAGATTTACCAGGATGTGGCCAGGAATGGAGTTATAAAATTTGAGTTATAAAAATAGACTAAGACTTGGACTTTTTCACTAGAGTGTAAAGGGTTGAGGGATGACCTTATATAGAGGTTTCATAAAATCATGAGGGGCATAGATAAGGTGACTGACAAGAGTGTGGGAGTTCAAAATTAGGGGGCATTCTTTTAAGGTGAGAGGAGGAAGATTTACCAAGGGCATGAGGGACAACTTTTTGTTTTAAACACACAGAGTGGTTTGTATGTGGAATGAACTGCGAGAGGAAGTGGTGAATGCAGGTACAGTTACAATGTTTAAGAGACATTTGGATACGTTCATGAATAGGAAAGGTTTGGAGGGATATGGGCCAAATATAGGCAAGGTAGAACTAATTTATTTTGGGAACATGGTCAGCATGGACTGGTTAGACCTAAGGGTCTGTTGCCACGCTGTATGACTCTATGACTATGCAACAACGACACCTGATTTTTTTTTAAATTTGCTCATGGGATGTGAGCATTACAGGCTAGGCCAGCATTTATGGCACGGAGGGCAGTTAAGAGTCAACCATATTGCTATGTGTCTGGAGTCAGACTGGATAAGGATGGCAAGTATGCCATAGTGAATCAGATGAACTTTTATGACAGTCAACAGCACTTACATGGTTGCCATTGGAATAGCCTTTTTATTCCACTCTTATTGAATTCAAATTTTACTATTTGCCATTTTTAAAGAAACTCACTCAGGGAATGTGGGTGTTACTGGCTGGACCAGCATTTATTGCTCATTCCCAGCTGACCTTGACAGAGTGGTGGTGAGCTGCCTTGTGAAGCACTTTGTCCATGTGCTGCAGGTAATCCATAATGCTATTAGGGAAGGAGTTCCAGGATTTTGAAATGTGACACAAAGACAGAGACATATTTCCAAGCAGGATGCCTAATGGCTTGGGGGAAATAGTTGCAGGATGTGGTGCTCCCATGTATCTGCTGCCCTTGTTCTCTAGATGCCAATGTTCACAGGTAGAATTCAAACCCACGTCCCCAGAACATTACCTTGGAGTTCTGTATTATTAGTCCAGTGACATTACTGTAATATAACCATGCCCCCTTACTTCAGCACCCAATCAAATTAAAGCATTGTCACCAACAGGAAACCAGCAAGTTCTCAAGGCTAGTTAGGGATGTGCAATACATACTGGCCTAGCCAGAGAGTGACCAAAAGTTTGCACCAATGGACTGGAGTTGAAAGCAGAAGAGATCGACTTGAGTTAGGAATGGGTAGCCCCAAAAGTGAACACCAGCTGGGTTTGGAGATAAGGAGGTCAGAAACTTTGGAAGGATTCCCACTGATAATTTAATCAACTTTGTTCTTTTATGGAAAGCAACACACAATAAACATGTGTTGACAGCTCCGTATATTCTTATTACAAGGAACTATATTCCCTCCTCACATATATTCAAGAGGCCCCAAACACCAATAGAACACAAAACCAGTGCAAGTAAAACACAAGAACATTTTATTAGATTTTTTTCAATAAGGTCAATCTTCTATATTCATATTCAACATGCAATCCAAAAATAATCAGTTATTACTGGATCAATATGTGAAGGCAAAAGTTGTACCCATACCTTTTCCATTCTGCCTGATTATTTCACCCACTTAATTAGCTGCAGTATTCTGAAGCACCCTAAGTAATCACAGAATTCAAAAATAATTGTATTTGACTTTTTTTTGGAACTTCCTTGTGCCATCCCTGAGCAATTTGATTAAAATTTTAAATTGTTTTCTACCCTTTCCAGACTTTAATACCCACCCATTCCCCCACCCAGCCCCATGAGAAAAGCCTGGCAATCATAGGCCATCTCAGACCACATTTATGGCCTTTAAAATAGAAAACCCGCAACTACAAAACATTTGCATAGAACACAAGCTAGCAATCGACAAATGCAGTCTAGTTCCAACGTTCCTTTCTCAGAATAGGTCCACTATGAGGTTGATCCATTCTTGTGTAGCTAATAAGGCAGATGCTTCGAGCCTTCCTCAAATGTTGGCATGTAATGACACTTCCTCTTCCAAAAAGTTTGAAGGAATGGCTTTATCCTGCATTTATTGAAACCCTAGCCTTTTTTTCCCTCCTTTTTGAAAGTAACTTAAAACTGGAATATTGCAATCAGATCGGGCACTGACAATACTGGCACCAGGACACATTTGTACCAGTCGATCACTAGTTACAAGTGTTGTACTTGGACACAATTGTGAGAAAGGCAGCATTTATATTTTAAATGTACTTTTCTCATAATAGAGTGCAGTCCTTTAAAAAAAGGACTGCAAGTGGTCCACTGCATTATGACAATTAATTGGGTAATCTTCAGTTTGCAAAGAAAAACTGTCTACGAAAATGTGAAGTTTCAGTACAGTTGTGATGAAAACAGGGCCCTTTCACAGTGTGCGGTGGCAAGCACGAGGTATGTAACGTTATAACTCCTCTTTCCGCTTTGAAATCTTCTCATGGTCCTGCCCTCGCATTGCTCGGATATAGTTAACGAAAGCAGCTTCCTAAGACAAATAACAATTACACGTAGAAAACAATGATCTTTTTTTCGAACAAAATAAGAAATTGTTGGAGAAACTCAGCACCTTGGGCAGCATCTGTGGAGACAAAGCAGAGTTAACATTTTGGCCTTTCTTCAGAACATAGTTGAGCTATTCCTCTACCAGTGAAAATCTCTCTTCAGAATGAGTAGCATCTGCATCTCCATGAAACGCCTATGGGAAAGGTTCAGAGCATTCCCTCAATGTCCCAGAGGTCAGCTACAGACAGCTCACTCCAATCCTGAGCCAGAATAACACATTACAGAGGTGCTATGTGAAGCACAACATTCTTTTTTATGAGAAAGGTGCTCAGCGAGGTGAACGATAATTCATGCACTCTGCGCTCATACCGAAGTACTCAGAACATAGCACAACACGGATAGCAACAAACTAAAGCTTCATCCTGTCTGCGTCAGCTACTCGTTTCAGAAGCAGCTTTGGGAAAATTTACTACTACCTTTATCCATTTCTCACACTACGTGTCCCTCCATGGGTTCAATAAACAGAATGGCCAAATTAGATTAATTAGTACCAAATTAAAAGCAATGCAATTGTAGTTCCATGTCTGTTCGGAACTAAATAGAGACTGCCCAAACTTATTGCACGTGAATCTTACAGCTAGCGGAGTAGTCTGGACTGGTGCCCAAAATGCCTAATCCATTGCATCACCCAGTCCTTTTGTTTTCTTTAAAAGTAACTGAAAAGGCTGCGATTCAAGTTGTAGAAGCACTTTCTCCAAAACATTCTCTTATAATGATCACATCAATATGCAATCTCCTCATTGTGCAATAATTTGATGCAAGGATTAGTTCAGAATTTCCTCCTCATTAACTTCACTGATTCTGTGCTGAATGACAGTTTCGTAAAAACATAAAATAACATCAGCAATCAGAGCAGAAATAGGCCATTTGGTCCGTCGAGTCTGTTCCACCTTTCAGTAAGATCATGGTTGATTTACTGTGGGCTTAATTTCACTTTCCTGCCTTCCCCACAACACACACACACCATATAACCCTGGACTGCTTTGTTACCCAGAACTCCATCTTTGTAAATTTATTTGTTCTTTTATAGGGTGTAGACATCATTGACAAGACCAGCACTGGTTGTCCATCCCCAAATACCTTGAATTCTACAAGCCATTTTCAGAGGGCAGTTAGGGGAATCAATCACATTGATGTAGGTCTTGAGTTTCACGCAGGCCAGACTGGGGAACATCAGGTTTCCTTTCCTAACGGATGTTAGTGAACCAGATTAATTTTTTTGCTGCCATGATAGGATCTGAATCCATGTCCCCAAACATTAGCCTGGTCCTTTGGATGACTAATCCAATGACATTACCACTATGTCCGACCTTCCTTGTGTATCTCAGCCTTGAATATACCCAAGACTAGTGATACTAATTGCTCTTCACCTATTTCAAAGATAGAGAGCACAGAAAAGATGTACACCACAGATAGCGGATTTACTTTGAAAAGTGTCTTGCTCAAATGGAGCATTTTATTAGTTGAGGAGAGAAAGGTCAGGAGGATATTTGATAGAAATGTTCAAAATTAGGATGAATTTTGATGAGTTAAATAGGGAAAATCTACTTCCATTGACTAATAACTGGAATGTGTAAATTAAGATCTTCACCAAAAGAATGAAAAGTGATTATTTTTCTAAATATGACAGATACATTAGAGACATTTAAACGACTCTTGGCTAGGCACATGGATAATAGTATAATGTAGGGTATGCAGGATAGTTTGATCTTAGTAGGATAATAGGTCAGCACAACATTATGGGCTGAAGGGCCTGTAACTGTGCTGTACTGTTCTGTCTATCTTCTATGACAGATTCGGGGTAGGGGAGAGGGTAGCGAGTACTGGACCGTAGACAATGTTGGCAGCAAATGTCACAATAACCTTTCTTTAAAAAAGTGAATTTATATTTGAGTTTTTTTATTGCACAACATGGTGTGGAGATTAGGACAACAAAAAATACTTTCAGAGACAGATGCTGGTGCAAAGAGCTCAATGGCCCAATATTCTGCCATAACATTTTATGATTCCACTTGTCCAAGTAGCCCTGTCAGCAGACTGTCTTGACATGTGGTGTGGAGTTCAGGTGGTTATCATGTACAAGCCTGATCCCTGCAAACCAAATGTTCTGGCTGTGCATTTCCAGAGGTGATCATAAGAGGGAACCCTGCCTGAGTTTTACCTTATCTGGCCCAAAGACCAATGGTCCCCATAGTAGTATTCTGTCTGACGGATAGTATTTAACACAGTCAGTTGTTATTTGATATTGAGCCAGGCTTTTGACTTCTTGAATCCTTTCTATAGTCCACCTGGATCCACTTCTGTGATACTGCATTTGTTCACTCTTACCCAGATCCATCTACTGCTGAAGCCTTCAGCCATGTTTTTGTTCCCCAATTCAACTACTCCAACATTTACCGCCATCTGGAAACCTGCTCATCCAAAAGTGTGCTATTCATTTCCTAACTCAAATCAGGTCCTGTTCACTAACACCCTGTGTGACCAGGTCTAAAATGAATTTAAAATTCGAATCCTCCAGTTCAACTTCCTTAGCCCAAATCTCAGATATCCTTCAGTTTTTCTAATTCTTCCGCATCCACAACTTCTTTCACCATAGCATTTGCAGCCAAGCTCTGAATTTTCATATGTAAAAACCTCACTACTTCTCTGAGACACTCACTCGAAATGTACTTCTTTGACTAAGCTTTTGGTTATATCGCCTAATGACTCTTTCTTTGGCTTTGGCACACTGGTAATGTCACTATACTAGTAATCCACAGTTCCAAAGTTTCTGGTGAGATGGGTTCAAATCCCACGATGGCAGATGGTGAAATTGGAATTCGATATTAAAAAAATCTGGAATTAAAAGCTAGAAAAATGGCAACCATTGTTAATAGTCATAAAAATCCATGTGATTTAATGATGTCTGGAAGGGATAAAAATTTGCCATCCTTACCTGGTTTGCATTACTCCAGATCCATAGCAATGTGGTTGACACTTAATTGCATCTGAAATGACTGAGTAAGTCATTGAGTTCAATGGCAACAACTAAATGTCAGAATATAGGCCTAGTTTTCACAATCTCTTCCTAGACAACAATCCCATTACATCAAGAAACAGTCGTAATTACCTAGGTTGTCCTTCCAATAAATCAGGTATGCCCTTTCCTAGGTAAGACGACCAAAACTGTATACACTGTTCCAGGTGAGGCCGCCCCTGTTTAATTGTGTTAATAGCTCTTTGTCTTTATGCTCCCTATGTGACACATCTACAGTGTTTACACCTCCAAGAGCTTCTGCTCAAGAGTTCATGAGATGGCGACAAACTACAGTCATCGGGGCACTTACAGGGAGATAAAAAAAACTACTAGGGTTTCTCTGGACCAAGAGGCAGTCACGTCATTTAGGATTTGAGTTCTGATGAAGACTCAACGAACTTGAAATGTTAACTCTGCTTTCTTCCCACAGATGCTACCAGACCTGCTGAGTTTCACCAGCAATTTCTGTTTTTGTTTCATTTAGGATTGAGTCTGGTTTACTCAATGATCAGACAGGAATGTCTGACCACAAGTGAGGCAGGTAAGGGGATTCAAAAGGCAGTATTGCAGGAGTATAAAGCTCTGCAATTGTCCACCAGGTTTCAGCTTCTTTCAACTTGTTTGGATGCGAGTGGGGACTGCAGAGTGAATGAGCTGACTAACCACGGCACAGGATGCCATTCAAGTGTAGACAACAGCAAGAAATTAGTGGGAGTTTGGGATAGTATAGGGAGGGGAATAGACACTGTTTTATACAGCTAAGATCATCAGTCCTAGAAAGTTCAGGGGCCTGCCTGGTGCCAGGGCTCAGAAACTTACAGTGGGGGGCAGAGGAATCAGTTATGGCAGTCAATATACAAGCACAAACTGGAATCTGGAATTTATTGCCTGCAAGGTTGATGCAAAGAAAAACCTTCATAACGTTTTAGTAGTATTTAGCTATGTACTTGCAATGCCAATGCTTACAAGGCTGTGGGCCGAGTGCTGGAATGATGGGATTAGAATATTTAGGTGGTTGTTTTTGACCAGCACTGACCTGGTGTGCTGAAGGGTCTTTTCCTCTGCTGTTGATCTTTCCATGAATAAGGGATGGACAATACATGCTGGCCCAGCCACCAACGTCCACAACTCATGAAAAAATAAAACTAAATTATTGTAATGTTCCTGTGAAGCACCCTTGGGACATTTTACAACATTAAAAAGGTGCTTTGTTAATGTAAGGTGTTGTTTTGACTTTAACTTGGAATGTTCTCACTGCGTGTGGGCTAGCAACTCCACAATTTCTGCACTATCATCAAAAGTGTCGTGCAGGGCTCCATTTGAAGAAAGTAGATCATCACAAAGCTCTGAACACTTAAGATGAGAGAGGAAAATGGACAATGAGTAAGGAGAAGAGAGAATTTCACAGAGAGCGAATTATATTCATGGAATCTATTTTTTTTTAAACTGCTTTAACTAAACCTTTCAATACCAGAACTCATTCGTTCTTTGTACTTACAGAAATAATTCATTTTCTAGAGCACTTTGGAATATTTCGGAGAGATAAGGCTGCATATATTTTATATTATATAAAACAAAATACTTTCTCATAAAATTCAGATCCCTAAATAACCAAAGTCCTTGGAAAAAAATAATTTTCCTATAGAGTTGAACTGCTCAATTTTGTGTGACTACAGGTCACTTGTCTCTTGAAGGCATCAGCAGTTCAGTGGACTGAAAACGTTCTTTTGTGTAGTACCTGCTCCCAGTTAAGATTTCTTTCCCTTTGTTTAGCTGCTTGGCTATCTTGTCTGAACATCGAGTGCCATGTTTAAAATCTGAGGCAAGCTTGAGAGTGCTCCACAGGCAGAAGGCTTTTGTTGCTACAAGCTGGTCAGTGTTCTCATTTGTTTGTCCTCAGAGGTACACTCTACTTACCAAAATGCACCCTGGTCTTAATCGCGCACAAACGGAGGATGGAAGGGACCTACTGAACTACAACCAGTTAAACCATGTAGCCCGATGGTAATAAAAACCGAAAGAAGTGCGGATGCTGTAAATCAGGAACAAAAACAGAAGTTGCTGGAAAAAGCTCAGCAGGTATGGCAGCATCTGTGAAGAAAAAAAATCAGAGTTAACGTTTTGGGTCTGTTCCGAGGAAGGGTCACCAGACCCGAAACGTTAACTCTGATTTTTTTTCTTCACCGATGCTGCCAGACGTGCTGAGCTTTTCCAGCAACTTCTGTTTTTGTAGCCCGATGGTTTTGCTGGCTGGTTCCCACATTGGGACCATTCACCTGTTGCAAAGATTTGTACAACCTCAGGATATCCAAAACTCTTCAAAAAAACTTCACTGATTGTGAAAGGCAGGAAATGGGACAACTAATTCAGATACATCAAAGTCCTACAGCTGCAGTGGTAAATAACCAGACAAGATCTGTTTGTAGTAATGTTGGATGAGAGATAATTATTGGTCAGGGCACCAGGGAAAATTCAAAGCAAAAGACAATAAATGCTGAAAATACTCAGCAAGTCTGTGGAGTTGAGAGTTAATGCTTCAGTTCTGTTACCTTTCATCAGAGAATTTCCTTTCTTCTTTCCAAATAGTACCATTGACAGCAATGTTAGGGCCTCATGACGCATGCTTTTGATGACACATAGAACATAGAACTGCACAGTACAGGCCCTTCGGCCCACGATGTTGTGCCGAAATTTTACCCTAAACCTAACGTCTATCTAACCTCCACCCCTACCTTATACTATCATCCATATGCCTATCTAATAGCCACTTAAATGCCCCTAATGAGGCCGACACCACTACCCTCTCCAGCAATGCATTCCACGCCCCTACCACTCTCTGAGTAAAAAATTCGAGAAGTGGCACCACTATTAGTGCAGCACTCCCTCAGTACTGCACTGGATTATCAGCCTAGAGTTTGTGTACAGTTGCTAAGAGTGAGCGTGAAAACCACATTCTTCTTACTCAGCTCCAAGTGTTTTTGCCAAACAGTCACAGTTGACACCTGTTAGTGCACTGGCTTACACAGACCTACCTAAAGGCAAAATGACGACCTGTAACCCCCAAAAGCTGGTTTACCTGTCCAGGTTCAATCAGTAGCTGGTTGGTTAGCAATAATGCCCTGAAACACAATGGACCTGCTTGGTTCAGAAATCAGGATCAATGAGGCTGCTACAGACGATTGACTTAAGTTACAATGTCAATCAAGTGTTTTAGCTTGGAGCTGCACTGACCTGTCTTCGGTTTCCTAATCACTCAAGGACACTCCTCATACAAGTGAGAACAAAGAGTCAATATCAAGTTATACTCACCGCTCTTTCCCCACTGTACCTCTCCATAAATTTTCCATAATTGTAATAGCTGATCATGGGGTATCCCTCCACACCTTCCTGTTTGCATAGCTCATGATTCTGTCCTTTAGTGCAATCAACTGCAGCATAGGCAATCTGCAAATTGAAATTAAAACAGGCTGACAAACAACTGAAATAAAATAGGCAATATTGCAATTCCGTCTTGATGGGTAAAAGATGAAAAGTTGCAACTGTGTCTCTTCTTTCAGCAATACTCGCGCCCTGTGCTGCCATGTGGCAACAGACAATAAGCTTGGGTCTGAACAAAAACAGCAACAGGGTCAACTGGTGCCATTGGACATTGAAGTACCAAATTGCTGAATTAAACGCCTTTTATTGTATTGGTCAAGCTCTGTGGGATCAATGATCTCTGAGAGCTGGCAATCTCCTGTGATAGCTACATGGAACATACAGAAAGTAAAGGGCTCTTCTGGAACAGTGGTAGGGCCCATGCAATTGAACCAGGAGAACTGGGTGTACAGTAACATTTTTGAACAGGCTGATTAGAAAATATCTGGAACATAAAAAGAGTAATAGGGTCCAAACAGTTCATTCACCATTCAAACCTGTTCCCATCTTCCCTCACCCAACATTAAAACCCTCTACTCTCACCTACTTATCTAATTTCCCCTTAACTGCGTCTATGCAATTTGGTGTGGTAGCAGTTGCACATTTGCACCATATTTGGGGGAACAAAGTTTATTTTGAATTCTGGGGAAGAAGGGCAAAGGAGAAACCATGCATTTATCTTCTACCCAGTGGGAGGAGGAGACAGGATCTCCTCCTGCAACAGGTAGCTCTTCACAGATAAAGGTAGTTAGCACTCCAGGTGGCAATTTTTATCTTCACATTACAAAGCCCTTAAATGTCAACTTTTCAACACAATACACAGTTGAAAAAATTGACCTGCTAGAACATGAGGGGGGAACGGGGGGTCTTGCTGCTGCTACCCAAAGCCCTGGTTAGGCAACATCTACAGGACTGCTTGGAGTACAGATTTAAGATCATTGGCAAAGACAGCAATGGAGACAAGAGGAGAATCTTTCTTGCTCAGTGAGTGACTAAGGTTTGGAATTATGTGGCTTGAATATGGGGGCAGCAGATGCAATTGAGACTTCCTGGAAGAAATGGGATTACTGCCTGAAAAGAATGAATATGCAGGGGAATGCTATTAGGTGCAGTGCTTATTCAGAGTACTGATACAGAAACAAGGGGCCAAATGGCCTCCCCCATGGGGCTACAACAATTCTGTTCTGGGCACCCCACCCCAGACCTTGGAGGAGTGACATATGGATTTACTAGAATAATACCTGGTCTTCAGGATTAAAATGAGATTAAATAAAACACTATCCATGGAACATGACCATTGTCAGCAACGTCAGCATTTATTGCCTATTACACAAAGTTAGATTGTCTTAAGGGACGATGCTATAGTAGTTTGTTCATGTTGTCTCAGGGAGTTAACAGGGTAGATAGAAAGTCATTTCTGCTGGTTGGGTTGTCTAGAACAAGGGAATACAGCCTGAAGGCTGAAACTTTCCTTAAGAAAGGCACAGACAAGCAAGCACAGGTGGTGGTAACAGTTTTGCAAACTGCAATGGCAATTTAAATCAACTGCTCTTCGGTAAATTATTAAATTTATCAAATTTTAAAAAATCAAAGGGATGTAGGGTGAAGTTAGGTATATGAAATTAGTTCACAGATCAGCTCAGTTTAAGTGATGGGTTGAACGGCCGTTTCTTACGTTCCTAATCATGCATTCAGAAAACACAACTGCAAATCAAAAAAATTTTTGAAAACCCATGCAGGCAAAGTTCAAACAATCTAGACAAGCAAAGAGAAATCTTTCTCCATAGCTCAGAGAGCAACTGAACAGTGATGTGTGGGAATGAGCCATACTGAGTAGGAAAAACCTCAGACTTGGTCCCTGCCCACATGCTGTTAGTTGATCTCTGGTAGGCAGTGGTGGGAAAAAAATGTTTAGTATCCCTGGACTGAAGGCGTAAAAGAATTGATAAGGTATTACTGTATCTGATCACTAGCTAGCAACACTTGCTGGAAATTGTTTTAAACCAATTTGATGACCACCATAAAATCATAGCTCCAATGGTACCCAATTACAAATGTCATAGCTTACACTGTCGTAAATTATCGAAGGGTTGTAAGTACTGTATTCTTAAATGAATAATTTCTTCAGAAGACTGGAGAAAAAAATGACAAGGAACAGCAGTGAAGAGAATTAAAAAATAACAATCAGCCTCCTCTTAAATACTTTGTGACAATATTAATTTCTCCCCATCTTAAAAGCACCAGGTTCTAGCTAAAGCAAAAGGTACCAGGTGATTTTGCTTGTGCGAGAGAATCAATATTGACCACGGACTACAGGGTGAACAGCAGAGTCAATCCTGATTCTGTTCTTTGAATCTCAACAGAGGTTAGTGGATAGTCCCCACTGTGGCTGATTCAGAACCATTTTGACAATGGGACAGTATGTGATCAATGGCCTCAGCACAGACCAAACTAAACCAGTAACCTTATTGTTCAGCTGCTTGTCTATAGACATGTGATGAACATGAAATCTATTGGTCCCTTGTAAGACAGAATTAGTGGGGCAGTGCGGGGGGAAACAAAAATGAGAGTGACAGAGAAAAGTTGTGCAAGACAGATGACGTAGGATGCAAGCTGTCAACACTGTCAGCAATATGGATAATCCTCCACTTGCTGATAAAGAGCATGAGACAAAATCAGAGGAAAGGGGTAAATTCACCCTTTTAACCTGCAAACTGAGAAAATTCCAGTAAGCTGCGTAATTACTCTAATCATTCTGCTGTCACTACATCTCAAATCCAGGTGACATTTGTTTGCACAGTAAATCACTAAGTGCCCAACATTTTGGAGTGGAATTTTGATGGTATGATCGATTAATAAATATTTCCTACAGAAAGTACCATGTTATTTAGTCTATATGT
Organism: Rhincodon typus; assembly: GCF_021869965.1. Lineage (NCBI taxonomy): Eukaryota > Metazoa > Chordata > Chondrichthyes > Orectolobiformes > Rhincodontidae > Rhincodon > Rhincodon typus. Next base: position 90,394,209 of record NC_063338.1, on the reverse strand, counting down.
GTCACCAATGTGACGCTTTAATGTAATGCAGCTTAAAAAGAATGATTAGCAGCGATTGGAGCCACTGACTTGCACTGGGTAACAGTCTGCAGAGAAGCACATTGAGCAGCAGAGTAACTGCAAATAAATGAATTGCACCATATTAAATTCAAATGCTGTTTTACCATTTCACCTCCCTGTTTTTTTAAAAAAAGCATTGCCAGTTATTTTTCTCTTTGCTTCATAAAAGCCCTGGTTTTTTGATGGACAAAGTCATAACTCTGCAACAAAAAGTGCCTCGTTACCTCTCCTGTCCTCTGTGTGTCAAGTCGGTCGTTTGATCACAGGGACTGTATCGCTGATTTGATCCTGCCCTTACCCAACAAACAGGTGCTCATGCAGCAGGAACTGGGCAGGAGGCTTGGGAAGTTGCCTTTTCTTTGGCTCAAAGGCACTTCAATATGCACATACATTTAACAGGGAAAAGCAGCCCACTGAGCTTCATATATGCACATGGGGAAGAACTGCAAGAGGAGATGGAGGCTGAATTACAGATGATTGAAAGGGTGATGAATAAGGTGCAGCAAGATAGCTCCAGGGTGCACACCGCTGGTTTGAAGGGAATTTATGCAGATCCATCCACGACCTCAGTACACCTCTCCCAAATGCTCTGAAGCCAATGAAGTACATTTTAAAGTTTGTTGTAATGTAGGAAATCAGTCAATTTGCACATGACAAACTCTAACAAACAAAAATGTTACAATGACTAGGTGAGGGATGTTAGCTGAGGGACCAAAAACTGGCCAGATAGTGGGAAAATCTCCTGTGCTGTTCAAGTGCATGAGGTCCTTTATATCCTGAAAGGGTATACCCAGACTTTTTCTTAATTCACTTCTGGAATGTGGGCATTGTTGGCTGCCAGCATTTATTTTCCCATCTCTAGTTACTTTTAAGAAGGTGGTGGTGAGCTGCCTCCTTGAACCGCTGCAGTCCATGTGCTGTAGGTTGACCTACAATACTCTTGGGGAGGGAATTCCAGGATTTTCACTCAGTGACAGTGAAGGAACAATGAAATATTTCAAGTCAGGATGGTGAGTGGCTTGGACGAAAACTTGAAGATGGTGGTGTTCCTATGTATCTGCTGCCCTTGTCCTTCTAGGTGATAGTGGTTTTGGGTTTGGAAGGTGCCTGTCCATAGATCTTTGGCAGATTGCTGCATTTGTAGATAGCACAACTGCTGCTACTTGAGTTTTGGTGATGCAAGGACTGAATATTTGTTGCTGTGGTGTCAATTAAGCAGGCTGCTTTGTCCTGGATGGTGTCAAGCTTCTGACGTGTATTTGGAGCTGGACCCAACCAGGCAAGTGGGGAGTATTCCACCACACTCCTGACTTATGCCTTGTAGATGGTGGAAGCCAGGTGAGCTACTCAGTGTAGCATCCCTAGCCTCTGACCTGCTCTTGTCGCCACTGTGTTTATATGGTGAATCCAGTTGAGCTTCTGATCAATGGTAACCCCAAGATGTTGATAGTGGTGGATTCAGTGATGGCAACATCATTCAATGTCAAAGGGTAGTGGTTAGATCGTCCCTTATTGGAGATTGTCATAGCATGGCATAGACGTGCTGCAAACGTTATTTTGAAATCTAAAACCTTTAACCTTAAATATATCTTTGAAACTAATCAAAAGATGGCATCTCTGACAGTGCAGCCCTACCTCACCACTGTACTGGAATCTGGGTTTTTGCATTTGCATCTCTGTACTGGAGCTTGAACTATCAAACTTCTGGCTCAGAGGCCAGAGTATTACACACTGAGCCACAGTTGAATGCCTCACTAAATACCTGCAGCATCCCGGCGTTGGATGAGGATAAAAGCTGTGATGAGAATTTGAAGCTACATGAGGTAAAGCAACTTAAGGCCATGGGATGATTTGTAAATAGGAACCTCAATATTGAATAAGGCAATTACAACAAACAGTGAATATTGAGATGGAAACTAGAATTCACACAGGACGATAACCCAATAAAAGTGACAGCAACTTGCATTTACAGAGCAGGATGGCAGTGATGGAATAGTCTGAAAAGGAAAACCATTGGAAGATAGAGGTGAAAAGCAGTGAAGCAATTTAGGGTTGGAGTCAGCAATGAATTGGAGTGAAAAAGAAGTGGAGATATGATACTGTGAAGGGGTGAGGGGTGGGGTGGGGCATTGGCTGAGTAGTTGGAAGCTTGAATGAAGATCAGACAAACTCGAAATGGTTGGGTTCAATCAGAGCAGGTGCGTGGAAGTGATTGATACAATTGCACCTAGATAGGAAACCTCTCAAGACCTAGGAGCACAGAGGACAATTGCATTGCCCTGAATGCATCTAATTTGAGATCAGCTAATTCAGCACAGGTCACGAAGTGGGGACAACCTGAAGCATTTATATTCAGCCATTCACTGCCTTGGTTAGCTGAGAGATCAACAGAGCCTGACAGTGCATTCTAGCCAGCTTAAAATGATGTGGATCCTTTATTAGTGCAAGATCCTATTCACGTAACTGGTTTATTGGCAAAGCGAAATGGACCTAATGGAATTGTTATTGACAGTCATTTGGGGAAAAATAGGGAAAGTGAACAAAGCAGCATAAAGTGTATTGATTTTTGGCACTGTTTGCAAGACGTGCAGGGATAGGCATTGTTTTGTTCCATTAACACAAGGTGCTGATCAATATGTACTCTGGAAAGCAAGGTTATACTGAAGCATAGGTCAATAGCACATCTCTGACAGACCATATCATTTTCTATTTAGGTGATCCTAGATTTAGTTCCTTAAAATTGGAAGTTCTGTAACTCACTGAGGGAGATGATATTAGCTAAAAGGGTTTCATTATGAGGTCAAGTCACATAGACTAGGCTTGCAATCCCTGGAGTATAGAAGATGAAGGGGCATTCTAATTGACGTGTGGAAGATGATTAAAGGAATTGACAGAGGCCCAGAAAGAAGAACTATATGGTCTAGATGGCGCAGTGTGTTCTGAACAAGGAGGCAGAACCATAAAATTGGAGTCAAGTTTCTCATGGATGAAATCAGGAAGAATATCTTCACACAAAGGGTAGTAGAAGTCCAGAGCTGTGTCATGCCTTCCACACCCCTCCACCACATTCCCAAATAGTTGTGACTAGGAGCTTACTGAAATGTTTGAATTTGGAATTGTTCAGATTTTTTGTTGAACTAACAATTACAGAATCAAAATAGATAAACGGTGTTAAGATGGGGTAAAGACTGATCCTGTTGAACGGTGGAATAGGATCACCAGGCTGCACAGTCCACTCTTATTCCCATGTTTTGCATTCTGGAATTGATCACATGGGATGTCAAAATGGAATCATTAGCCCTGTGCATAATAAATTAGCTCACCAGGAAAGTCCTCCCGAGCATCGTACATTTCCACCATTTGTCTAGCAGCATTTATGATCTCACCCACACCATCAGGGTAGGTGAGGGACAGAAATGTGCACATCTTATGACTCTTGGGTTACCAACATGGAAGGAGGTGAAGGTGGTTGTGATTGGGTAAATGTTTGGCAGAAACAGTGTGATGTGGTAAAATGTGAATGTTTCCATTTTGGCAAGGAGAATGGACAAGTAGCAATTGTAGAACTCTGAGGTACAAAGAAATCTGAATGTGCTGCTATACAAGTCACAAGAAGTTAGTATATGGGTTCAGCAAGTAATCAGGAAAGCAAATGGAATGTTGTCATTTATTGAAGGGGAATTAAATATAAAAGGAAGGATATTTTACCACAAAAAAAAAACCAAAGAACTGTGGATGCTATAAATCAGGAACAAAAACAGAATTCGTCAGAAAAGCTCAGCAGGTCTGGCAGCATCTGAGGAACTTGGATCTGAGGAAGGGTCACCAGACCCGAAATGTTAACTCTGATTTTTCTTTACAGATGCTGTGAGATCTGCTGAGATTTTCCAGCAACTTCTGTTTTTGCTCGTGATACTTTGCCACAGTTGCATAGTGTGTTGGTGAGGAGTGCTTTGTACAGTTTTGGTCTCCTCATTTAAGGAAGGTTGTAAATGTGTTAGGTACAGTTCAGAGAAGGTTCTGACATACCTTGTTTGGGAGGAGTCGTATGAGGAAAGGTCAGACAGTCTGGACCTGTATCATTGGAGTTTAGAAAACAAAGAGATATTGTATTGAAACATAAGATTCTAAGGGGATCTGATAGGCTGGATACTGGGATATTTCCCTTTGGAGGAAAAGACCTTGGAACTAGCGAAAACAGTTTGAATAAGGGGCTGACCATTTGAGATGGCTATGGGGAGGAGTATTTTTCTCTGAGGATCAGGTGACTTTGAACTTGATTTCCCCAAAAAGTGGTGGAGGCAGTGTCATTGGGAAACTTTTAAGGTGAAGGTAGATATATTCTTGACTAACAAGGGAGTCAAAGATTATCAGGAAATGTGGAGTTAAGGATATTGTCTTACTGAGAAGACAGAGGGGCTAAATGGTCTACTTCTGCTCCTAATTCATTTGAAGTGGATAAAGAATGGCTTCACAGCATCCACTTCGAGAGCTTAATGAAGCTGGTCACCATTTCTCCCTCCCTCCCTCTTCCTCCAGGCACAAAATACAAATGGCAATCTCGAAAGAATAGACGCTATCATATACACTTAGAACATCCATCAGAAGAAGAGGGCTGCACCTCATCCGAATAAGGGAATGTAACGTTAATAGAAGAGAATTCAAACAAGGAAGGGTCACTGGAATAGAGATGTTAACCGTTTTTCTCATCACAGATGCTGCCAGACCTGCTCAGTTTCTACAGCACTTTCTGTTCTTGCTTCAATCAAATATAAATTGCTAAGGCCAAAGTGTTTTGCAATCCATGCTGGTAACTGTAACGTGTGACCAAATAAATACATCAGTTAAGCCACAAGCGACAGTCCACGTCTAGGTTTGACAACACTAAGCAGCCCGTATTAAACATGGCATGGAGGCTGTGGTTCTCCTGTGGGATAGAGACCACAGAATAACTAAAGTTCAGCATGAACAAAAATAACCAGAGAACTGCAGATGCCAGAAATCAGAAATAAAAACAGAACTTGCTAGAAAAACTCAGCAGGTCTAGCAGCATCTGTGGAGAAAAGGCAGAGTTAACGTTATAGGTCCAGTGACCCTTCTTCAGAACTTTTCTTTGTTCTGAAGGAGGGCCACTCGACCCAAAACGTTAACTCTGCCTTTTCTCCAAGGATGCTGCTAGACCTGCTGAGTTTTTCCAGCAACTGCTGTGTTTGTTTCAAGTTCAACATGACCTGAGATTGTGAATGACTGAAGACCAACATTCAGATAATTAATTCTAAAGAGTTAACTTTAAAGATATAAAGAAACATGCCTTAACACATTTATTGTTTAGAAACACCCTCTAGTCAGTGGATAAGCGGGAAATTTAAAGAGAGAAGGCTGAACATGCTACTGGACACATACAAACTTGAATCAACAAACATGTAACCAAAGCAGACATCAAATTAATCAGAAGGAATGTAAGCAGCAAAAACAAATCCTAAAATTAATGTAGGGAAAAGGCAGAAAGGTTCAGTGGAATGAATACAACAGACGTAAACACATTAAAAGGTGACAGGATGCAAAGAGGGAACAGGAAGAAAGCATAGCTCCATGAACTGAAAGAGTTTCTTACTGATATGAGGGCAGTCAGAGGAGAGGTGAAAAGCCTAAAGGATGCAAACAGAGTTATTTAAGAAACGCCATATTTGGGAGGGTTGGGAAGCTGAAGTCCGCTTCAAATGATGGGTTAAAATGGGGTGAATGGTCTCCTGTCACCAGTACTTACTTTGTACTGGAGAAAATACCTGCATTTATATAGCAACTTTCATAACTTCAGGCCATCCCAAAGCACTTTACAGCCAATGAATCATTTTTGAAGTGCAGTCACATTTGTAATGTAGGAAAATGCAACAGCAAATTGATGCACAGCAATGTTCCACAAACTGAAATAATAGCCACATCTTTTAGTGATATGGGTTAGGGACACCTGCGAAAACTTCCCTATTTTTCCTGGAATCATGCCTGGGAATCTTTTATGTCCGCGTGAGAGCAGAAGGAGCCTGAGTTAAACATCTCATCCACCAGGTGGCACCTCCCACAGTTCAGCACTCCCTCAGTACTAAACTAGGAGTGCAAGCCTGAGTAGTGTGCCCAGGTACCTGGGGTAAGTCTTGAACCTACGAGCACAAGGCAAGGGTGCCACCCACTCAGCAACAGCCAACAACTATGTGGCACTTCCTTCATACTGCCATGATAATCTTGAATGGCAGAGAAGGCTTGCAGGCCTGAATGGCCTACTCCTGCTCCAGTTGCTGTGATTTTATTATGAGAGAGGATTTATTTACGTTTCCCATGGTAGAAAGGTCATGGAACACGGGAAAAGCAGAGAGAAACCAGGATGCCCTTGACAATTATAGAACTGAGTGGTGTATCTAGGAGGACATTAAAAGATAGGTAAGAGGTGATCATAGTGAAGAATTCATTTGCGATTTCTTCTCTGTACATGGACAAAAGTTGGATCGTGAACTCTCCTTGTACTGAGGATCAAGAGATCGCTTCACAGGGCATCATGAGCACAAACTCCCTTTATACCAGCTGGCAGGGGCACTTTGTTGAAAGTATAGTGTGCTTTCTCATATTCCAATCTCCAAGCTGGAAGAAAACAGCGTGAAGGTGAGAGACTGAGGAAAAGGAAATAAAATGAAAGAAGGGAAGGCAAGCTTCTGGCTGAGCTGATAGCTTCTTTACTCTACAGGGTAGTTTGTGTTGCTTAGCTTGCTGGCAGACACATGCACAAGTATTCACAAGCTTACTGCCAAGTAAATTCCCTTTAAATTTGCAGAATCATCAAAACGTCTAAAAAAAACTAACTACATGCACTGCAGTATTGTGAATTACTACACAATGATTCAAAAACTAAAACTTTGTCTCTTCGGTCAAAGGTCCAACAAGACGGGGTTGGTCTTATCCCATCTGAGACAAGGAGAATGGAGGACGCTTGTGTTGAATACATTGGTCCTCACTGCATGTGATTCCATGTCTCAGGATACAGGCAGCCCACAGGCAATCTTTCTAACCAAATGATGAACAGTTGTTTAAGAGTACAATGCAGAGGCCATTCAGTCCTAAAACTCGGCTATGGCTCTTCAAACTGCAATCCCATTAGTCCCATTCCCCCTCTGCTTTGCTGTTACAACCTTACATTTCTGTCCAAATAAAGTGATGAGATTTCACTGCCCCAGCCTCATCTGATACACTTTTTCCAGCTCGTATAGATGTTGGGAGCAGGAATATTAGAAAGGGTACTAAGTTGTATCATCAGTCATGATCATATTGAATGGCAGAGCAGCCTCAAGGAGCTGAATGGTCTACTCTTGTTCCTTTTTTCTATGTTTCTACAAGTATGCCTTTCACTCTTGTACATCAAGAGGCACAAAGAGCGACTGTGGTGTGCACTTATTGCCACCTCCGTCAAAATTAGCCTTATATCGTGGGAAAACACCAGCTCTGTGCTCATTTGTATCAAGTTTCATATTTAGTCCATTTGGTGGAGGCATTGTGAGGAAGGGGGAAGGGGTACCTTACACAACTTTGCGCAAATTCAAAGGTGAATTATTCTACACTAAGTTTAAGAGATGGGATCAATCCCTTAAACCATAAAATTACCTTTCGTTCTTCTTTAAAATGGTCAGCGGCTGCTGTGAAATGTGGGATAGTATTCTTACAGTGAGGGCACCCTAGAACAAAAAAAATGAAAGAGCAGTTCATAAATCACCCTGGGCACAATTGAAAGCTTGATCTGGAAGATTTGGAGAGAGACAGAGAGAGAGAGAAAAAAAAACAAAATGTAGCTTTCTTTACATCCATCCAGGCTAGTGGCAGAACAAAGGACTAAGCATAATGCCATATTTGTTTTTGCGAAAGATATTGTGATCAGACCTCTTCAAGTGCATTTACACGCATGGGAACTACTTATTCTAACATTTAATGTATGCAATAATTTCCATGTGACATTGAGAATAGATTGGTTCCAGCCTCCAGCTTTGTGTGTGGTATTAGCAGAATTAATCGGAGGTAGCCTTCGTCCTGCTTACACAGAAGGTCTTCATAGTGCTAAGAGCAGGCAACAAGGCTTCCTCTGATCAATCAACAAACGAATATTGATGCCACTGTGTGTGGTTTTGCCATCACCTCGAATTAATGGTGGAAGGGGGCACCACAAAGAGCCAACCGTAGGTATGGAGGTTTCTAAAATTTTATCATGGTCCTGAGAAGTGCACCGCAACATTTCATTATGTTAAAGGTGAGGTAAATGCAAGCTATGGTTGGCTTATGCTCTGTAGAAAAATACGATTAACACGCCTCAACTATTTATAAATTTGTCTCCTTGCTGCACTACCTGTAAGTCCACCCCAATCTGAGATAGGAGCCTCCTGATAGCAGTAATTAACTTGCACCTTTACCAGTTTGCACCTGGGTCTCATAAGGTCGGATCTAGCTGAAACAGTGCCCAGGGTTGACTTTTACATTTAACATAAGATTGTTTCGTTTCTTATTATTAACCACCACCGCCCCCCCTTTCAAAGTTAAACAATTCAGATTTTCTTTTAAAAAAGAAAGACTGTCCAAGTCTGGGTCCTTATGGCACACCAAGGTCAGATATGTTCTCTTCACTGCAATATTTCAATAGGTTTGAATTTTCCAAGTAACTCAATGACCTCAAACGAATGCAGCATCTAAGATTCAGCCTAATCTAGACGGCTGAAGCAATTTATGGCATTTCAGCTCAGCGTTTATTAACCGATGCTGTATCAAGAGGAGGAGGAGTGGACCGTTCAGCTGCTTACCTGGTCTGGCATACAATAAGATCACAAATTATCTCACTGTGGCCTCAACTGCACTTTCCCACCTGTCCTCTATAATCCTTCACTCACTTGTAGATCAAAGATTGGTCTTACTCAGCCTTGAATATATTCAATGATCAAAGGTCCACTGCTCTCCAGGGTGGAAATTAACACAAGATTAACAAAACCTCTCAGGGAAGAAACTCTTCCTTACCTTGGTGTTAAATAAATCCTCATTTTTAAGCCCACAAGTACTAGATTTTCCCCATGAGAGGAAACATCTTCCTAGTTTGCAACTGCAGCAAGACTTCCTTATTTGTACACTCTATTCTACTTGTAATAAAGAAAATTATGTTTATGGTTATATCTACCTGCTATGTTGCATGCTAAATTTTTTGTGATTTGCGTGCAGGGATATCCAAATTCAAAGTTGGACAAGGTTTAGATGTGAGTTATGATTCTCCAAAGCCTCCTACAAACTTGTCCATAAATGGAACCAGTAGGTGATTGTAATTGAATTGTACATTCAAAGCAATGTGAATCTAGCTTCATGCCCAGAAGCAATAGTGAGCTGTTAGGTATTCAGAGGGGAAATGGATGGTGTAGGAGAAAATAATCCTTTATGTTTGGTAAAAGAGGCCGTGCAAAAATCAATTTATGCCAACCTGGACAGTCAGTCATATCTGATCAGCTTCAAAACAGCCCTAACTAGTCAAATTGGCTTTGTAAGAGGAAATTTAAGATCATTTACCAAGGAGAAAGACATGCATGATAGTATGTTTAGAGAGGGGTTTGTTGATACTCCGAGACATATCGATACTAAGGAGGTGGTAGTGTTGCATGTCTTGAAAAACGTTAAGGTAGATAACTCCCCAGGACCAGATGGCATATATCCCAGGATGCTGAAGTAGGCAAGGGAGGAAATTGCTGAGGCCTTGACGGAGATCTTTGTATCTTCTTTAGCTACAGGCGAGATCCCAGAAGACTGGAGAATAGCCAATGTTGTTTCTTTGTTTAAGAAGGACAACAGGGATAATTCAGGAAATTATAGACCAGTGAGCCTTATCTCAGTGGTAGGGACATTATTGGAGAAGATTCTTAGTGACAGGACTTAGTTGCATTGAAGAAGAATAGACTTATTAGGGCTGGTCAGCATGGCTTTATGCAGGGGAGTTCTTGTCTCTCAAATTTGATTGAGTTTTTTTGAGGAACTGACGAAGATGATTGATGAGGGTAAAGCAATGGATGTTGTCTGCTTGGACTTTAGTAAAGCATTTGATGAGGACCTCATGGTAAGCTGGTCCAGGAGATCAAACCCCATGAATCCATGGTGAATTGGTAAGTTGGATACAAAGTTGTCTTGGTCATAGAAGACAGAGGGTAGTTGTGGAGGTCTATGACTATTGGTGTTCTGCAAGGATGAGTGCTGGGACCTCTGTTGTTTGTGTGTATATATGATTCCGATGAAAATGTCTGTGGTCTGATTAATAAGTTTGTAGATGAGATAAAAATTGGTGGAGTTGCAGATCGTGAGGAAGGATATCAAAGCATGCAGCAGGATATCGATCGCTGGAAATTTGGGCAATGAAATGGCAGATGGAGTTTTATCCAGACAAGTGTGAGATTATGCATTTTGGGAGGTCAAATTCAACAAGATCAAATACTGTAAATGGCCAGACTATTAGGTGCATTGATATATAGTGGGATCTTGGTGGCAACACAAGTGGATAAGGTGGTAAAGAAGGCACAAGCATGCTTGTTTTCATTGGTCAGGGCATTGACTATAAAAGTTGGCAAGTCACAATGCAACTGTACAAGACTTTGGTCAGGCCACATTTGGAGTACTGTGCACAGTTCTGGTGGAAGGATGTAGAGGGTTTGGACAGGGTGCAGAAGAGGTTCATCAAGATGTTGCCTCGATTGGAGTGTATTAGCTACAAGTTGAGGCTGGACAACTTGGACATCACAACAAGGTGGTGAGGAGGTGCTTCTTGAACTAGCTGCTGCAGGTTGACCCACAATGCCCTTAGGGAAGGAATTCCAGGATTCTAACCCAATGTCAGCGAAGGAACGGCAATATATTTCCAAGTCAGGATGTTGAGTGGCTTGGAGGGGAACTTGCAGGCTTCCCAGTGTTCCCATGTATCTGCTGCCCTTGCCCTTCTAGACAGATACACTGCAGAAATTCACCAAAGATCCTCTGACAGCACCTTCCAAACCCAAAACCACTTCCATTGAGAAGGACAAGAACAGCAGACATATGGGAACACCACCACCTCCAAGTTCCCCTCTAATCCACTCACCGTGATTACTTGGAAATATATCGCCGGTCCCTCACTGTCACTGGGTCAAAATCCTGGAATTCCCTCCCTAATGGCATTGTGGGTCAACCTATAGCAGGTGGACTGCAGCAGTTGAGGAAGGCAGCTCACCACCACCTTCTTAAAGGCAACTAGGGATGGGCAAGAAATGCTGGCCAGCCAGCCACATCCACATCCCACAAATGAATAGAAAAAGGGGATTGTGGGTTTCGAAGGTGCTGTCCAAGGATCTTTGGTGAGTCTCTGCAGTACACACTGCTGCTACAGAGCATTGGTGGTGGGGGACGGGGGGAGTGGACGCTTGGCACCACTGCCACGATCAAGAGGGCCACTTTGTCTTTGATGGTGTCAAGCTAACTGTTATTGGAGCTGGACCCATGCAGGAATATTCCATCACATTCCTTGTAGGTGAAGGACAGGCTTTCGGAGTCTGGAGTTGAGTTACTTGCTGCAGTTTTCCAAGCTCTGACCTGCTCTCGTAGCCACTGTGTTTCTGTGGCGAGTCCAGTTGAGTTTCTAGTCAATAATAACTCCAAGGACGTTGATAGTGGGGGTTCAGTGATGGTAACACCATTAAATGTCAAAGAGTAGTTATTAGATTCTCTCTAGTTGGAGATAGTCATTGCCTGACATTTGTCCAGATCTTGTTGCGTTTGTTTGAGCATAGACTGCTTCAGTATCTGAGCAGTAGCAAACAGTGAACATTGTGCGATCATTGACAAACATCCCCACTTCTGACCTTATGATGGAGGGATGGTCATAGATGAAGCTGCTGAAGATGGGTGGACCTAGGATACTACGCTGAGGAACTCCTGCGGAGGTGTCCTAGAGCTGAGACGACTGACCTCCAACTAACACAACCAGCTTCCTATATACTGGGTATGATTCCAACTGCAGAGAGTTTGTCCCCGGTACCTAGGGATTCCAGTTATGCTTGGGCTCCCTAATGTAACACGCGGTCAAATATGACCTTGGTGTCCATTTCCAACTCTAACCTCCTTTGCGATTCACAAAGTCACTCTAATCTCTCCCTTTACCATATCTACTGCACCTAATCTAATTCTCCTTCATCTCCTCCCATGATCTCATTTCCTGCACACTTCCCTATCTTCACCATCCAGTCAATATGGTTCTCTTTTACCATTTTCTTAACACCTGTTCCATTCAAACTACCACTTATTCCTTTTCTCAACTCAGTTCCAGATGACATTCGTCTTTTTACTCCACTCAAATCATCTCATCTTGCACTTCTAAGGTCAATTCAACTTGGCACCCAGTAGGAGCTGACAATTTCTTCTCTTGGTTTTAGATAATGATGATGCACATACTTTCCTAATCGTATCCCGATTTCTCTCTAATTAATTTCACATGCTCCCTTTATTCCTTGTTACCTCACCTGGTTTCTTCCCACACATCTGCCATCCCTGTTACCCCTCTGCCAGTCCTGTTTCTACCCGAGACCTGATCAGACTTCAGATGATTTTGCCCATGGTATTGTTGTGGGTCACACCCTGTCCCAAGGGAATTCACACCCAAAGTATGCTGGAGCTCGATACACTTCAAATAGGATCTGAGTAACAACTGGTTGGTTGAGGGGGTCGGGGGAGGAAAAAGATTGAAATTTGGCTTCAATGGGTAGTCATCGCCTTGAAACATACGCCATCCCTTTCAAATGTGGATGATTGACAGCAATGTAATGAGATTCGGGCATTAGACTAAATAGTGAATGGTGATCAATATATGATGACATTTCAGTGATATATCAATCATCATTTAGAGTATTTCTCACTATTTGGTACAGCAAGTACAGGCAAAGAAGGCAAATTTTCTTTGCTTCAAATAGACCACAAATTTGGATTAACGCAGAAAAAAATATTTGCACAGTCCAGACCAATGTACAAGCCTCTTAGAGTCACAATTACAACAATGTACAGCACGGAAATAGACCCTTCAGTCCAACTCATCCATGTTGACCAGATATCCTAGATTAATCTAGTCCCATTTGCCAGCATTTGACCCATATCCCTCTAAACTGTTCCTGTTCGTATACCTTTCAAATGTTGTAATTGTACCAGTCTCCACCACTTCCTCTGGTAGTTCATTCCATACATGTATCACAAAAGAAAGTACATGCAATGTGCCTCAATGACGAAGTAAAAACCAAAAAAACTGCGGATGCTGTGAATCAGGAACAAAAACAAAGTTGCTGGAAAAGCTCAGCAGGTCTGGCAGCATCTGTGAAGGAGTAAACAGAGTTAACATTTCGGGTCCGGTGACCCTTCATCAGAACAGTTCTGAGGAAGGGTCACCGGACC
>NC_063338.1:90372403-90380288 GCF_021869965.1 Rhincodon typus | reverse complement strand
TGACCTCCATAATCATGAAATGCTTGGAGAGGCTGGACATGGCCCACATCAACTCCAGTCTCCCAGCCTGCCTCGATCACCTGCAATTTGCCTGGTGTAACAGGTCCACTGCAGACACCATTTCCCTAGCCCTACACTCATCGCTGGTCCATCTGGATAACAAGGACACCTACGTCAGTCTCCTACTCATTGAGTACAACTCAGCCTTCAACTCCATGAGCCGCTTCCGACTGATCTCAAAACTCCGAGACCTAGGTCTCGGCTCTGCCCTCTGCAACTGGATCCTCAGCTTCCTGGCCCACGGACCGCATTCAGTGAAAATAGACAACTGCACCTCTTCCGCGATAACCCTCAACACTGGAGCCCCCCCCAACCAAAGGATGCGTTCTCAGCCCCCTACTGTACTCCCTGTACATCCATGACTGTGTAGCCAAATTCTGAATGAATGCCATCTACAAGTTTGCTGACGACACCACCATGGTGGGACTGATATCAAACAATGATAAGTCAGATTACAGAAAGGAGATAGAGGGTCTGGTGTCAATGATAACAACCCCGCTCTCAATGCGGGCAAAACAAAAGAACTGATCATTGCTTTCAGGAAGAAAGGAGGAGGACATGCCCCCACCTACGTCAACGGAGCTGAGGTGGAGAAGGTTGAGAGCATCAAGTTCCTCGGAGTGACAATAATTGACAACCTGTCCTGGACTTCCCACGTAGATGCCACAGTCAAGAAGGCACAACAACGTGTCTCAGGAAATTCAACATGTCCATAAAGACCCTCACCAACTTTTACAGATGCACCATAGAAAGCATACTATCCAGGTACATAACAGCCTGGTATGGTAACTGGCCTGCCCAGAACTGTAAAGAATAACAAAAGGTTACGTGCACGGCCCAGGCCATCACGAAAGCCAACCTCCCATGCATGGGCTTCATTTATACTTCTCATTGCTGTGGAAAGGCTGCCAACGTCAAAGACCCCTCTCACCCTAATAATGCTCTCCTACAACCACTTCCATCAGGCTGAAGATACAGAAACTTGAACACACGCATACAGGTTCAAGACCAGCTTCTTCCTTGTCGTTATCAGATTTGATGAATGGGCTCTCTAACTTGAAATAACCTTGATCTTGCTTTGTGCATCTCCTTTGCAACTGTAACATGTATGACTTACTCCGTCCAAGCACTCGATGGTCTGTATGTCCTTGTTTGCTATAATCTGCCTCAACTGCTTGCAAAACAAAGCTTTTCACTGTACTTAGGTACACGTGACTACAATAAATCAAATCAAAAACGCTGTGCGTGAAAAAGATGCCCCTTAGGTCCCTTTTCAATCTTTCCCCTCTCACCTTAAACCTTTGCCCTTTAGTTTTGGACTCCCCTATCCTGGGGAAAAGACAATGGCTATCCACCCTATCCATACCCCTCATGACTTTCTAAATTCTAGAAGGTAACCCCTTAGCCTCTGACACCCCAGGGAAAATAGCCGTAGCCTACTCAGCCTCTCCCTTAAAGCTCAAACCCTTCAACCTGGGCAACATTTTGAAATCATCTTATATGTCAGTAGTGTACAAGGCATTTTATATCTACATTATATTTATTCAGACAACAGAACTTGATAAAACTGTTCCAATGGATTGTCTCTTCTTCAATCCTATTAGACTGTGTGCCAGATTCATGTTATGTCATAACTTGAAATACCTACCTCTTGTATATTATATAAACACATTGGCTGTTTTGTTGTAACTTGTGATCCAAGATATAAAATGGTGCAATTCTCATCTCAGTCCAAATTCACCAATAATTCAATGGTCACATGGCCCGGAGCCATTCAGATGAGGAAGATTCCAGACTGCACTGATATTCCCTGCCTAACAGCAATGTAGGCTTTATTCGCATTCTGGACTTTTTAAATTCTGTATTTCCGTGCTAGTCTCTTTTTAAAAACTATTTCAACTCCGTAACAACACTTAAAGTATCTGTACCTAAGATGGCGCCGAGAGGCCACATTACAAACTTTTCACTGCACTCATTCGAGTGCACACGACAACGAAGGCTATTCTATTCTAAGCATATGGACTGCAGCGGTTCAAGAATGCAGCTTACCACCATCTGCTCAAGGGCAACTAGGGACGGGCAACAAAATGCTGGCCAACCAGAGATGCCAACACTCCACAAGTGAATTATAAAAAAATTCTCATCAGCTTGTCTTGGAGAACAGCATTACAGATGCCCTTCAATCCAGGGACTCCATTTACATGGCTCGCTGCCGTGGAAGGGCTACCAACATCAAAGACCCATTGCACCCCAGTAATGATCTCCTACAACCTCTTCCATCAGGCAGAAGATACATAAGTCTGAACGCACGCACCAGCAGGTTCAGGAACAGCTTCTTCCTGGCCATTATCAGACTGATGAATGGACTCTCTAGCCTCAAATAATGTTGATCTTGCTTAGTACATGCCCTGTGCAATGTAACCTGTACACCTCGAAGTCTTTTTGATCTGTACATCCTTTGCTTACTATGTCTGCCTGTACCGCTTGTAAACAAAGCTTTTCACGGCATTTCGGTACATGTGACAATAAATAAATCAATCATAAAAAATAATCAGTTTGGGATTCTATTTCTGATGGATACTCTGCAACCCTGCTTGAAATACAAAGAAGGCACATGCTAACTTGGGATAAAATGAGAGTTTCATACAGTCGTCCCTAAACAGGTAGCTAATTCACATATATAAAAAATAGCTCTCTTTGGAAGCATAAGGAGGCAATTATGGAACCATTAAACACCTTATCCCTAGATTCTCAAAGGTGATATGTGGTGCATCTATTGTGGCTAGCACTGCTGCCTCAGTGCCAGGGACCCGGGTTCGATTCCAGCCTCGGGCGACTGCCTATGTGGAGTTTGCATATTCTCCCCATGTCTGCATGGGTTTCCTCTGGGTATTCGGTTTCCTCCCACAGTCCAAGATATGCAGGGATCGGGTAAGGAGTGGGTCTGGGTCGGATGCTCTTCAGAGCGTCGGTGTGGACTCGATGGGCTGAATGGCTTGCTTCCACACTGTAGGGATTCTATGATTCTATTCCACGATGATTCTCCAACTCTCAATTCTGCTAAATGCAATGATTTCTTGCATTAAATATGGATTTCACAGGTGCCCAAATGATTACACTTCATGTGATGATTTTGACAAGGCAATCTGTAATCAATTCTCCAGCAGGGAAACCCTGTCTTCACACATCACTTACAGTGAGGGTCACCAGCGAGCAGTAGGGAGCAGGAGGAACCTTACTAAGACACTAAATTTGTTTAAATGTGCTAGACGAGATGAACCTCACCTCGTACAGATCGGTGGATTGAAATGGACATCTTAGAGGCCATTTCTGGGCTGCGAAACTCAGCTCAGAGGATTCTATTCAATGATTAGGTATCAGTCAAATTGTCACTGTACCTCAGACAAGAAATAGTACTAAATATGTATTAAGGTCAGATTTTCCAGGTAGTATGCCATTTCCTGCAGACAGCAACCCACAAAGAAGCAGAGATAGTAGGAACTGCCAACGCTGGAGTCTAAGATAACAAGGTGTGGAGCTGGATGAGCACAGCAGGTTGGGCAGCATCAAAGGAGTAGGAAAGCTGATGTTTCGGGTCTGGACGCTTCTTCAGAAATGGGGGAGGGGAAAGGGGCCCTGAAATAAATAGTAAGAGGGGGAGGCGACGATAGAAGGTGGATAATGGAGCAGATAGGTGGAGAGAAGACGGACAAGTCAAGGAGGAGGGGATGAAGCCAGTATTGGCGAGTGTAGGTAGGGAGTTGGGATGGGGGTTGGTCAGTGAGGGGGGGAGGGGCAGGTAGGGGGGAGGGAAGATGGACAGGTCAAGGAGGAGGGCTGAGGCTAGTAGAGGTGAGGTGAGTGTAGTGTAGGTAGGAAGTGGGGGTGGGGGTTGGTCAGTGAGGTGGGAGCAGCGCACCTACCTGCCCCTCCCTCCTCACTGATGAACCCCCATCCCAACTCCCTACCTACACGCACTTTTACCGGCTTCAACCTTGCCTCCTTGACCTGTCTGTCTTCTCTCCACCTATCTGCTCCACTATCCACCTTCTATCATTGCCTCCCCTTCTCTCTATTCATTTCAGAGCCCCGTTCCCCTCCCCCATTTCTGAAGAAGGGTCCAGACCCCAAACATCATCTTTCGTGCTCCTCTGATGCTGCCTGGCCTGCTGTGTTCATCCAGCTCCACACCTTGTTACCACAAAGAAGCATCCTGGGAACCCAGTTTCCTGGCTGGTTGAAATTACATTGACCAGGATCTGGATAAAAGACACTTCTTTTGTGTGTGAGTAGACATTGTTCTGATCTTTGAATTACAGAATCTACTTGACAATATGGCAGCTGAATCCAGTCTCCACCTATGGTGTACCTTAACTGACCATTTGGAAACATATGGGAGCAACAACAACTGGCATTGTAAAAAGCACCCTTAATCTAGCAAAACATACCATACTACACTTGGCTTTTTGTGATGCTGTCTCACCCACTAATTCACAGGAGTATTGTCAAAACAAAATTTGACACAGACTCACAAGGAGGTATTAGGACAAATCACCAACAGCTTAGTGAAACAGGTAAATTTCAACGAGTGTCTTAGAAAAGCAGAGACGTTTATTAAGAGAATTCCAGAGTTACGGCCCAGGTAGCTTAAGGTATCCAAAATTAGAAATTGCTAGAGAAACTCAGCAGGTCTGGCAGCATTTACATAGAGAAAGCATAGTTAAGTGTTTTGATCTGGTGACCCTTTCCAGAACCCACTTTCAGGGTTCTGAAGAAGGGTAACGGACTCAACTCCAGCAGTTTCTGCTTTTGTTTCAGATTTCCAGCACCACAGTTTTGTTTCAGTTTTACTTAAGGATGCCTTAAATGATGAAGTGATAGAAATTGGGGGTGTGTAAGAGGCAGGAATTGGAGGAGTGCGGCGTCATTGGGTGGCTGAGGATTTAAGGATATGGATGGTAACGTCATGGAAGGATTTCAAAGCAAGGATGAGAATTTGAAACTTCAGGCTTTTGCTGGAGCAGGGCAGAAATGGTTCCTGACTGCAAACCCCATCCCCGTCTGGGATTCAGCAGTGAAGGGTCAGAGGTACAAAACTATCCTTCAAAACGTGGTTGGGTTCTATCAGGTAAATCACTGACCCAACTTCTGGAAATCCTTCCTATAGAGCTGGCTTTGTAAGCTATATTTCAAAATGCATTTTCTTTTAAACAGAGCAAGCATGGCGCTCTCCCCAATGTGAATGGATATTAATACAAGTTAAATCAGGATGCTAGTAATGGACTAAATGAATATATGTTTGAACTAAGCTCATAGCGTTCATTTCAGTATGCTTGTTCTACTGTTTCTTGCCTTCTTTAGAAATACAACACACATTCCACAGAAGAGATGCTTTATGTCTCCTCAGTCAGGCAGTGCAATAATAACTCCTTCGTGATGCATCTCATTTCACATTGTTTTTCCTGCTCCCTAATAGTGGGCCTCATTCTATTTCTCAAGCTCAGTCAGGTCACTTAAAAGGCACACACGCACGACAACTTTCAAATCTATTAGCTTGTAACATCTGCCTGTGCTGTTGCAATATGCAATTCTCCCATGTAGCTTAAATCATCCAGATTTTGCTGTCAAAGCAACTACTCTTTTGCCCTGGAGATATGAAATGGATTTCTGATATTGTGGCTGAGTAAGTAGGTGGCTCATGTGGGGAGCTAAACCAGGCAGTGATCCTGGTCTGGTAGTGCAAGTCACCCGTGTAGGCATTTGAGCAAACACAAATTGACCTGACACTGTGTTGGAAGCAAGCCCAAAACTTTCAGATCAGATGAGTACTCACATTATACTGTTCGTAATCATACTTACTGGCTGCAGATCGAGCTGCCTGGGAGGTCAAACAGTTCAGCATTGTTCTCAACAACAAGCCCCTTTTCAAACGGAGGCTCTGCTGAAAGGCTCTCTGATTTATTGCTGCAGCAGAAATTAACTGATGCATTCAGAATCCAATAATCTCACTGGTTTTCAGTGGTCCTGTCGCAATCTCAAGGTAGCCTGCAACAGCCCTTATAGAGTTTACATGTGGCAACACAGTTTCATAAGCAAGCCACAACATCAGCCCCAGTGCAACCCAATGAACCAACTGCAAATTTACTCAGTAGTGGCAGATGTGTGAAAAATTGAGAGAGAGTACTAGTCACAAGAAATGGCACTAAAAATCCCAGAAAAGGTAAATGATTCCTTTCAATTTAAACGTGGAGTCTTTGGCATGGAAGAAAGGTTAAGACTATAGTTATAAGTTAGTTGTATCCTAGGGCTCAAGACACTGGAGTTGGGAATGCTGGCTATTTAGGTCAGATGCCCCTCAAGATTCAAAGGTAGCGGTGGGTGGGGGAGGGGAGAAAAAGAGAGACAGCGAAAGAGAGAGAGACGGTGAGGGAGAGAGAGAGTGTGAGAAAATAGGTTTTGGCATGCACCCACTGGCTAACGGTGTAAACGCCATCACTCCAGAGAAAAATATTTCCCAAATCTTAGCAGAAAGGAATAGGTCAGAAGATTCAAAGACAAACTGCTGCAGAAATTCAGCAGATCTGGCAGCATCTATGGGGAAACAGGAAGTCATCTTCCTCTGAAGAGGAGTCGCACTGGTCTTGAAACATGAACTCTCTCTCCATGGATGCTGCCAGATCTTCGGAGTTTCTGCAACACTTTGTTTCATTTCAGAATATTAGCATCTGAAGTATTTTGCTTTTACCTGAGGTATGATACATTTCAAACAGAAACAATCTTGCCAATCTTGCAAAGTTTAACTTACATTTGTATTTTAAAAGCAAAGTACTACAGATGCCGGAGATTCTAAATAAAAACTGCAAGTGCTGGAGAATCTCAGCATGTTTGGCAGCATCTGCAGAGAGAGAAATAATCATCTCCTACAAGACAGAATCTCCCTGTGACATTTATTGGCATTACCATCACTGAATTCCCCATAAATATCTCGGATGCCCCACACACCAGAACCAGTAGAATAAATAATGCAGAAACAAGAACAGGTCAGAGGCCTGAACTTCTGACAGGTAGCCAATTCCTTTCCTCAAAGCCTGTCCATCAGTTACAAACACGAGTCAGGAGTAGGATGGAATACTCCTCGACTGCCCAATGAATGCACATGAAACATTCGAGGAGCTCAACACCATCCAGGACTGAGCTGTCCATGTCATTAGCGTCCTGTTCATCACTGACGTATCAGCTACAAGATGCATTGCAGCCAATTGCCATGGCTTCTTTGACAGCACTTCCTAAACCCATGGCCTCCACAAACTAGAAGAATAACTGCAGGAAGAGCATGGGAACACCAGCACCTACAACTTCCACTTTTAGCCACGCATTATCCATATTTGGAACTACATTGGAATTTTTAAAAATTGAAGGAAAGACATTCACAGGATGAGGGTGTCTCTGGCCAGGCAGCATTTATTACCCATCCCTAATTGCCCAGGGGCCAGTTATGAGTCAACCATATTGCTGAGGGTCAGGAGTCACATGTAGGCCAGACCAGGTAAGGATGACAGTTTCCTTCCTTAAAAGACATTAGTGAACCAGATGGGTTTTTCCAATAATCGGCAATGCATTCACAGTCGTCATTAGACTCGTAATTCCAGATAGTTATTGAATGCAAATTCCACATCTGTTGTGGCAGGATTTGAACACAGGTCCCCAGAACACTACCTGGGTCTCTGGATTAATACTCACTCAGAGATAGTAAGAACTGCTGATGCTGGAGCCTGAGATAACACAGTGTGGAGCTGGAAGAACACAGCAGGACAGGCAGAATCAG
>NC_063338.1:90312842-90372303 GCF_021869965.1 Rhincodon typus | reverse complement strand
GGGGAGATTTTGAAGCTAGTAAAGTCCACATTGAGTCATATTCTGCCTTGGGAGTCTACAACCCAATGGTCTCAATGTGGACTTTACTAGCTTCAAAATCTCCCCCATCCCCGACCTCATCTCAAGACCAGCTCCCCCCTTCATCCCCACCTCATTGACCTGTCCATCTTCTCTCCCACCTATCCGCTCCTCCCACCTCACTGACCAATCCCCACCACTGCCTACCTACACTCATCTTTACTAGTTTCATCCCCACCTCCTTGACCTGTCCGTCTTCTCTCCCACCTATCCGCTCCACTATCTACCTGCTATCACCACCGCCTCCTCTCTATTTATTTCAGAGGCCCCTTCCCCTCCCCCATTTCTGAAGAAGGGTCCTAGCCCGAAACGTCAGCTTTCCTGCTCCTCTGATGCTGCCTGGACTGCTGTGTTCCTCCAGCTCCACGCTGTGTGATCTCTGGATTAATAGTCCAATGATAATACCACCCGACCATTGCCTCTCCAAGTGCTGGACAAATTATTGTTTTGATCCTGGGGTGGTGAGTTGCCTTCTTGAAATGGCTACAGTCCTTGGGGTGTAGGGATGCCACTTGCGTTATTTGGAAGAGGGTTCCAGGATTTTGATTTAGTGACATCACATGAAGTAGAATAAATAAAGAACAGTACAGGAACAGGCCCTTCGCCCCACCAAACCTGTGCAGACACTTGATGCCTTTCTAAACTAAAAACCTTTTGCCTCTATGCAGTCCATATCCCTCTGTTCCCTGCCTATTCATGTATATGTTAAGTTGCCTTGCAAAGGTTGTTATTGTATCTCCTTCTACAACAGCCTCTGGCAATGCATCACAGGAACTAACCACTGCTGTGTAAAAAAAAAACTTGCCTCTATCATCTCCTTTAAAACTTTCCCCCTTTTACTTTAAACCTCTATGCTCCCGAGTAACTTGGGAGATGGACTCCAACTACTCATTCCATCCGTGCCATTCAATTTTGTAAACTTCGATATGGTTGCCCTTCATCCTCCAATCTTCAAATGAAAACAAACCAAGTTTGTCTTCTCTCTCCTCATAGCGAATACTCTCTAAACCAGGCAACATCCTGATAAACCTCTGTTGTACCCTCTCCAACGCCTCCAAATCCTTCTGGTAGTGTGGCAACCAGAACCATATGCAATATTCCAAATGAAACCTTATCAAAGCTGGCAACACGCCTTGTTAATTTTTATACTCGATGTCTTGACTGATGAAGACAAGCATACCAGAAGCCTTCTTGACCACCTTATCCGCTTGTGTTGCCACTTTCAGGGAACTGTGGACATGTACATCCAGATCCCTCTCTATGTTAATGCATCTAAGGGTTCTGCCATTTATTGCACATTTTCCACCTGCATTAGACCTTCCAAAAATGCAACACCTCGCATTTGTCCAGATTAAATTCCATTTGCCAACTCTCCACCCAAGTCTCCAGCCTATTTGTATCCTGCTGTATTCTCAGGCAATCCTCCTCTCTATCTGCAACTCCCCCAACCTTTGTGTCACCCTCGAACTTACTAACTAGGCCATCTACATTCTGTATCAAATCATTTATATATATTACAAACAACAGGGGTCCCAGCACTGATCCCGGTGGAACACCACTGATCATAGATCTCCAGTCAGAAAGACACCCTTCCACTGCTTCTCTTTGTCTTCTAAGACCAAGCCAGTTCTGTATCCATTTTATTGTGGATCCCATGTGATTTCAGCTTCTGTATTAGCCTACCACGAGGGACCTTGTCAGAAGTCACATGACACCAGGTTACAGTCCAACAAGTTTATTTGAAATCACAAGCTTTTAGAGCATAGCCCCTTCGTCAGGTGTGCTCCAAAAGCTTGTGATTTCGAATAAACCTGTAGGAGTACAACCCGGAGTAATGTGACTTCTGACTTTGTCCACTCTAATCCAACACCAGCACCTCCACATCATGAGGGACCTTGCCAAAGGACTTGCTAAGATCCATGTAGACCATATCCACTGCTCTAATCTCAAACACTTCCTCAAAAAACTCAAGTGTGCGAGACATAACCTCCCCCTCACAAAGCGATGCTGCTTGTCACTAATAAGCCCATTTTTTTCCAAATGTGAATAAATCCTGACCCTAAGAATTTTCTCTAACAGTTTCCATACCACTGATGTAAGGTTAAGCAGCCTGTAATTCCCTGCATTATCTCTGTTGCCCTTGTTAAACAAGGACCAACGCTGGCTATTTTCCAGTTCTCTGGTATCTCACCTATGGCTGAGGAGGATACAAAGATTTTGTACAAGGGCCCAGCAATTTCCTCCCCCATAGTTGAGGCTGCTGCTTTCACCTTTCCTAATGCTTGAGGTCTTGGAGCTGAATGGATCCGCTCCAGTAAGGCTGCTGCATGGCTCCAATGCATCTTATAGATAATACCAACTGTACCCATGGTGGGCCAGTGGAGAGGATGAGTGTAACATCTGGTGGCAGAGCAAATAGTTAAGTAGATTGCTTTGCTTTGACTAATGCTGAACGTTTTGACTATTGCAGAAACTGCATCCATTCTTGCCAGTTCTGAAAATTCCACTGCATTCTGACAGCCTTGTGGATGATAGGCTGATGGGGGTGGGGAGAGACAGAATCACCAAGAGGTAAATTGATTCTCTCAGAACACAGAATCCCCAAGCCCTTTGCTTGCTGTTGTAGATATGGTGTTGACAACAGGTAGTTCCAGTTATATTTCTGCATAGTGGTGGCCCTCCCCAGTAACTCCCTATGCTGGCTGGTCCAGTCAGTACAACACGAGACTCGGTCTCATGGCTGTGGCTCTGCACCCCATGTTGGGTGATATAGTTGTTTTAAAATTCCACCTAGAAAGGCAAGGGCTGCATAAAGATGTATTTGCTGGTTTAAAAATTGCATTTACTGGAGCACATTGGAAGTAACATATAGGTAAAGTTACCATAGTCCCATAGGACCATAGTGCTGCTCTCTCACTGCAGAAAGAGAATTGATGATGGTTTAACTTAAGGATTACCACACCTTAAGCGAGTGGAGAAGTTGAAAAGGAGAGTCCTTCATGATAACCTCAGTCATGGGAATTGAACCCGCATTGCTGGCATTACTCTGCATCACAAACCAGCCAACTGAGCTAACTGACCCCCAAGGAGCTTGCAAGAGACATCAGACAGATCAGAGCTGGTGAATTTCTGAACTAACAGATAGCTGTCTGACAACATATTTATTAATTCCTGGAAAGATGACCATAGCCTGCATGTGGTCAATAGAACAGAAGCTTCTAAACTTCAATGGGAAAGCACCCAAATCTGTTTCTCGTCCTTCTGTATGGAAAAGTAACAGAAAATCTTCTCACGGTTGTTCTCACTCCCCATTTCCACGTGAACTGCCCTCCAAGCAAATTCCCTTGTTGAAAAGAAAAAGGGGATAACACCTTCAGAGGCTCTGAAAGGATACATCATCACCCAGTGAATCAAGGACTGAGAACTGATGTATCCACAACCTTGTATCATTGGAAAAGAATGAGAAAGTGTTGAAACAAAATGTTTCCTTCCCTCCCTGGGGAGATGGACATAGCCTCACCTTTTGTGTTCATAAAACAGCAAACAGATTTCTAACATCTGAATGAGAACCCAGATACAGTTTATTTGCACCTCAACACATCACCCAAAATGACGGAGAACGGAAGATTGTGCATTAGCAAATATAGATTTGCTAGAAATCATATTATCTGCAACCAAAGGTTCTAGGTAATGAAGTTTGAGAATTTGCCACTTCTTCTTCAATAATGAGGGCCTGTCATTGTCAGGATTTTGGAAACAAAGGTGAAAGTAAATTTCAAAACTATTTTGCAAATTGCATTTCTTCATTACAAAGAGGTGCCAAATTGACAATAGTGTTATTAATTCACAAAATTCCAGTACTACTATTAAAAAATTTAATTCTAAACAAAGATATTGAGCAGCAATTTGCAGCAGCAAAACAGTCACTAAATGTTTGAACATTTGAGAGTATGGTGCACATAAAATTTGTGCAAGCATTGATTTTTTTTTGTAAAAGTAACTGGGGTTGATACACTTGCCCTTAAATCCAAAACTGACGGCAACAAATCATATTCATATAGCACCTTTAGTGTAATGAAAAGTCCCAAGCCACTTCATTTGAGCATTATAAAATCAAAGTTTACTATCAAGCCACATAGAGAAGATATGGGGCAGTCAGAGGTTATGTTAAAGGAACGTCTTAAAAGGAAGAAGGTAGGTGAGAAAGGCAGGAAAGTTTTAGTTAATTCCATTGGGGTCTAAATAACTGAAGATGTGGCCAATCTTAAGGCAATTATAACTGACAGCACAAAGGGGGCCAGAAGTACAGCAGCACATATTTTAGAGAGTGTTGGGGCCTGTCAAATGCAATACAGGGAGGGCCAAGGCAATGGAGGGATTTGAGAACACAGATAAGCATTTTAAGACACAATTCCTACTTACTTTTGTATCAAAACATGACTCTCAGACTCAATCTATACTATTTTTCATGCAGTTATAGCTGAGGAGAGCTAGAAACTAGAATAAGGAACTAATACTGCATGACTGGCCAACATTATAGTAAATCCAAAAGTCTTTTATAATCAACAACTTGGATTTATTTGGAGCTTTTAACACAATGAAATATTTTAGGCAGATGAGCCATTAGGAAACAATTTCTGACACAGGGCCACAAAAAGATATTAGGGCTAATGACCAAAAAACATGGTCAAAGGGATATGTTTTATTGAGCATCTTATAGGAGGAAAGTGAGAGAGAGGGGGTCAGATATGGAGAGCGTACTCCGAGAGTTTAGGATCTAGGAAGCTGAAGGTTTGACTGCTAATGGTGCAGCAATTAAAATTGTGAAAGTGCATGACGACCATTGGAGGAATACAGATATAACGGTTGTAGAGGTTGATAGGGAATTTGCAAACACGAATAAGAATCTTGAACACAAGAATAAATTGTCGGAAAAACTCAGCAGGTCTGGCAGTACCTGAGAAGGGAAAACAGAGTTAACAAAGAGAGTTCAAATCAAATGAAGAAAGGTCAAAATGTTAATTCTGTGTTCTCTCCACAGATGCCTGGCAGACCTGCTGAGCTTT
This sequence comes from Rhincodon typus, assembly GCF_021869965.1. Taxonomy (NCBI): domain Eukaryota; kingdom Metazoa; phylum Chordata; class Chondrichthyes; order Orectolobiformes; family Rhincodontidae; genus Rhincodon; species Rhincodon typus. The sequence goes on along the minus strand of NC_063338.1, from coordinate 90,367,159 downwards.
TCCAGCAATTTATGCTCGTGTTTCTGATTTCCAGCATCTGCAATTCTTTGGTTTATTTAAAGAATCTTAAAGTAGAGGTGCTGCTTAGCAAGGAAATGATGGTATAATGGGTAAACTTGGTATAAGTTAGCCTATGGGCAGCAGATTTTCAGGCTGATTACGAGTAAAAACTTTGTTCTCTGCCTCTGAAAGATCTGAGTTGAGGTACCAAACATGCATTAAGCATTCATTAAAGAGGATTTGCCAATTTTGTAGCAATAGAAGAGCTTTTAGTAATATTGGATAGAATAAAAATTGAAGAGGCAATAAAAGGTTGGCCGTACTGAAAGTAGGAAAGTCATTTGATTCAAATGGGGCACATTCCAGATTAATTAACTGTGGAGGCTCAATCTTCCAACTGTTCTTAAATATGTGAATGATGTCACTGATAACTGGAGATTACCAAACATTACACCCTTATTCAAAAAAAAAGGTACAGGGCATCAAACCCAGCGTCAGCAAGTTTCTAGTCATTGTCATACAGCACGGAAACAGGCCCTTCGGTCCAACCGTTCATGCTGACCATGGTTTCCAAACTAAACTTTTACTCTTTTTTAAGGTGTGGGCATCATTGACAAGGTCAACAACTGCTGCCCATCTCTAACTGACCTGCGAACTGAGTGGCTTGCTTGACTGTTTCAGAGGGCAGTCAAAAGTTAACTACGTTACTGTGGATTGAGAGTCACAAGTAGACCAGTAGGGGTGAGGGGAGCTGCTTTCTTTCCCAGAAGGATATTAGTGAACCAGATGAATTTTTCATACCAGTTAACGACTGCTGTCAATGATAAGTATAATAAAAACATTCTTCTATTCCTTTCTTATTCATGCATTTATCTAACTTCCTGTTAATGTATTCATGTTACTCACCTCAATTACTTATCGCAGTTCTATATTCTAACCGCACTTCTAAGGAAATATTCCACTGAGGCAAATGGGTTGGCAATCAATAAATGGCCACGCAAGTTATTATTTGGTGCAGGTAGGCACTTTAGAAAATTAGGAGTTTGAAAATATTTAAGTTTTGTTTTCTATACACCGTCCTAAAGCTATATTCTCAATCATTTAAAAATTTCACTGATTGACAGAATGGCCTTTCCCTATTTTCTTCGACAGAAGTTAATGCTCAGAACTTTGAAGTGGAGCTGGTTGGATTGCTTTTGTGAAACAGCCAGTGAGGACTCAATAGTGTCCTTCGGTATTATGTTACACTGCGATTCTAGAACAAGACATACTAGTTAAGGAGAGGAATCAGCGAAACAGAAAAAAAGTGTTCCCAAAAGCTTCTAACATGCTGCTGTGCTAATACAGCCATGTATTCAGACTTCACCACATTGCTCAACAAGTCCTGCAGTTTCAGAGGACTGCTCTGCTAATGTTAAGGAAGATAGCCTGCAGATGAGATCAAGTTCACAGTGTCAGAAACAAACTTCTCAATTTTCCTTTCAAAGGGAGTAACTTGCAAATTCAAACACTGGAGGTTAGGAACAGTTGTTTTGGGAGGTGGTACTTTGCAAGTGGATAATAATCCACATTTTAAGAACCCACTTGCAGGACACAGATCTCATTTTCTTGTTTGTTCACCTAACCTCTGCATACATAAAGCTAAAATTACACTTAAACTTGTAAATTCATGTACATGTTCCGTTCAAGGACTGAGTTATCCAAAGTAGGTATTGTTTTTGACAAGTCCAAACAATAATTGCTTGTATGACCCCATCTCAGAGGTTTTCTGGAGATTAGCCCATTCAACTGAATGAAATGAATTTACACCTGTCAACAGCTCGAATATTCTTTCTGCAACACATCTACCAACATATTCCTTTGTGATAGCTACCCAATGTTTTGTTAAATGAATTGAGTAACTATATTTAGAGAAATTTGGATCAGTAGCATACAAACTACAATAGACAGAACCTATATTTATCACCAGAAAAACAAGAAGAAAACAGTGAAAGTTGTTGCTTTTAAGAATCATTAAAGATTTGCTTTGCATCATAAAAGACACATGATCTGTTTAAGAATTTGGTTCGAAAAAGTTCAGTCATCACATTTTAGGTTAGCTTACTGAAAGAAAGGAACAGTGGGCCAAACAATTAAGCATGCAGGTTGTAACTGTACATGTGCAAGGCACCTAGCTGAGGGTTGCATTAACTCATATCTACATTTGGATAGGTCTAACAAGGGAGTCAAAGTTATCAGTGACAGGCAGGAAAATGGAATGGAGGCCACAATCAGATCATCTTTTTGGCATAAAAAATAACTTTAGATGTTAGCCAATCCTCACTTGAAAGAACTTGAATTTATACAGTACCTTTCACAATCACAGGACATGTCAAGGCGCTTTATACATTTGAAGAATATTGGAAGACAAACGGCAGCCAATTCAAACAAACCAAGTTGCCACCAACAGCAATATGATAGTGGCCAGATATTTTGTTTTATTAACGCAAGTTGAAGGATAGCTATTGGCTGGGTCATTGTGAAGACGACCAAGGGGATTTCCCCACTGTCAGAAGATCTCTCCCCTTCCTTCCTTCCCCCCACCTCCCCAATTTCCTCTGTGGCAATATGCTCTCAGTTATTGTTTTGCATGCCACAAACAATAAGTAAAATATTAATTCTGAAAGCTTTAATGCTGCTGAGCAGCTCAGGGATTTTTCTGGTCATGCCTTTCAATAATACAACTCCAAATAATTCTTTTCCACTTTAATCATATTGCGCAATTAAGTTCTTCTGTAGGAAGGAACTCTCACCTTTGGATTAGTACTTCGCCACCTCTATTCAATTCTTTTCTCTTATTATTCAGCTTTCAAAGACTGCTGGGTATGACCAGAACACTGGGTCAATTTACATATGAATTGAGATGTGGACAAAGGATGTCATGAGGATCAAATGATAATATTCTGAAAGGAATTTCACTGAATTTTTTAAAAAAGATTAATCTTTTTTGGGATGTGCAGAAAGGAACTGGAGAGCTTTGGGTAAGATATTAAAATAAACCGTGTGGGTGTAAGTGCATTGCTGTTCACATCTTTCCCCATTCATAACAATGGGGAAATTTGTAACAGCAAAAATCTCCAATATTCTGCCCTATGTTCTGGTTAGGAATGGGAATAGCAAAGGGGTTATAATTTAAATTAGGAAACAGGTGGCTCAGAGAATTCGGCTCTGTTTACACAAGGTTATCACAAGGGCAACTTTGCCACATTTTACAAATGCTGCTACTGGCTATTCAATGCTGACTAACTTCCTCTTCAAAAACATTTGACAGTCCCAAATTGCTTTCCTCACTAATTAGCTGACTTGATGCTGTGCACTTTAACAGTCACCATATATCCATGTAAAGTACAGCATTAAAAAAAATCTGAACTGTTACAGGCAGTGTGGCACCTGCAGGAAGTGTTTGCTACATTCAAGGATTTTACCATTATCTTTGGCTTCGAACAGCCCTTTTGTCCAATGTCAAAAACACTGTGCAACGATGCAGGAGATGGTGATCATTGTTCATTGGTGTGTTGGAGGACCACACAGAAACCTTCTAAATCTCAACAGACTACTGTTTCATGCCATGTTTCATATAAAATTTACAACCTCTAAGGGGTAACATGATGTTTACCTGAATTTTCAAAATTTATTCTATACAAGCCCAAGGCAAGAGGGACAGAAGAGTTGTGATGAAGCAATGAACAAAGCGAAAGAAAAGCTATGAATTTGAAAGGTCAAATGAGAATAAAAATGTTCTGGAAATGCACAGCAACCCACCTATATCCAAATGAAAAAAGGCTTCAGTTAATCCCAGTTGATTAAAATGCTATCTTTCACTTTTTTTTATTTGACCACAAGTTCTTAGTTTCACTGAGCAAGTTGAGCCGTTAACTATAACTGACTAAGCTTTTTAAAACCCCATTAAACATCAGAACTGCCTAAGGGGAGGAAAATGTCAGAACATCTCAACTCATAGGTAAAGCTTTAACTTTTTCCAATGGGTTGCTATATACAAGAAGAAATTGCAAGGATGACTTGTGGAGTGTTTTAACAAAGATCTGTGGCTCAAGTTATGGTTCTTGTTGGGTTGGTTTGCCAAACTGATTGATTTTTGCGCAAATGTTTCGTCTCCGTTCTAGATGACATCTTCAATGCTGTCCAGTCTCCATCAAAGTGCTGTTGTTCTGTCCCACTCTGAATTTACATGGTCCAGTCTGTCATGGTGGGTAGTCCTGTTTCTGGTTTTGTACCGTAGTGGTATGTAGATGGGATCTATTTCAACATGTCTGTTTATTGCACCAGTAGTTGAAAACCAGGCCTCCAGGATTTCTCATGCTCGTCTTTGTTTTGCTTGTCCAAGTACTATAACATGGTCCCAGTTAAACTTATGTCCTTCTATGCTGGAGTGTATTGAAACGAGGGAGAGTTGGCAGTGCCGTTTTGCTGGGAGTTGGTGTTCGTGTATCCTCGTGGTGAGTTTCCTGCCCCTCTGTCCTATGTAGTGTTTCTCACAGTTGCTGTATGGTATTTTGTATATCACACATTTATCCTGCTTATTGTGGGTATGGGGTCTTTTGTCTTTGAGAGTAATTGGCGAAGTGTGGCTGTTGGTTTGTGTACTATCCTTATTCCGAGAGGTTGTAGGAGTCTTGTAGTCAGTTTTGATGCGTTTCTAATATAGGGTAAGGTGGCCAGTGCGTTGGGGCGTAGAGTGTCTTCTCAGTGTTGTTTATTTGCCAGGCATCGGCAGACGAAGCTGTTGGGATACCTATTGTTTGCAAAAGCTTTGCATAGGTGTTCCTCTTTGTTTTTGCGTAGCTCCGGGGCGTTGCAGTGCGTTATCACTCGTTTAAACAGAGTCTTGACACAGCTCTCTTTGTGGACACTGGGGGACTTGTGGAGAAATAGCAAAAGTTCTGGTCACCACAATACCAGAAGGATGTGGATGCTTTGGAGAGGGTATAGAAAAGGTTTACCAGAATGTTGCCTGGTATGGGGGATTTTAGATATGAAGAAAGGCTGGCTAGACTGGGTTTGTTTTCACTGGAAAGTAGGAGGTTGAGGGGTGACCTAACAGATGTTTAAAAGATTGTGAATAGCATGGATATAGAGTGGAAAGTATGAGACTATTTTCCAGGGTGGAAGGGTCAATTACTAGGGGACACAGGTTCAAGATGCGAGGGGGGAAAGTTTTTGCACAAAGGCTAGTGAGTGCCTGGAACGTGTTGCCAGAGATGGTGGTGGAAGAAGGCACAATAGCATCAGTCAAGAAGCTCCTGGGTGAATACTTGAATAGGAAGGGAATAGAGGGAGACAGATCCCGTAAGTGAAGAGAGTTTTAGCATAGAAAGGCAAAATGCGGTGGTGCAGGCTTAGAGGGCCGAAGGGCCTGTTCCTGTGCTGTGTTGTTCTTTGTTCTTGTTCTTGTTCTTTATGAAGAGAGATACCAATGGCAACCAGGTGGGTGGTCAATACAGATATTAATAATGTAATTGCACATAAAAGTAGATATTATTTTGAGCAGTGGAGGCATTTAAAACACCTGCTTTCCTTGATAGTGTGCGTGTTGTTCGACATGCTTCTTTAATCTAAAGCCTCAGTTAAAAATTAACTTTATTTCTTCGTGCAACCATAGTGACAAGAGACAAACATTTACAACATAGAAGGCTATTTGGTCTTAAGCCTGTGCCTCGTACTTCGTGAAAACAATCTGAGGCTAACCTGATTGCTCCCTCATTCCACGCTGTCCTCAGTCTTCTGCTGGTTTTCAGATACATATGAGTGCAGCAAGATATTCTTGTTCCTGTACTCGAATCCTCTCACTGAAGGCCAACATAAGTTTGCCTTCTTTACAGCCTGCTGCACTTGTGCACTTACTTTCAGTACCTGGTGCACAAGGATACCCAGGTCTCAACACCAGTTCGTCCTTCTTGAAACAGAGCAATCCAACTGCCTTTTTGTGTCAAATGACCAAATATTCTGACAGGGTGATCCTCAATGATTAATAAAAAAAACTCTAAGCACCACAAAGGTAGAATAAAGTCACCAAATTTTACTGATTCTCGGAAACAGACCAGAGGACGACTCATGGCATACTCAAGATATGTTCATGTAACAAGTTTGTTTCTTGCTGATGGCGGAGGAGCTTTACTTTAACAAGAATATCTAGTTTAGGTTACTGTATTATCTGATAACCTGAGACACCAGGTGAATAGGTGTAATGTAATTCAGGGAAAGCGCCATCCATCTCACATTTGTTTTATTATTACCAAGGAAACGAACGTCAAAATCCATATTTCAGTAGAGACATGTACTTAGGACTTCGGGCATCTCCATCAGAGCATGTGGAAAAGCAAAAGAAGTCTTCCTTGGATGGGAAAACCTGGGCCTAGAAATCCTTCTCAGTAAATTGCTGAGCACAGTTTGATTAACTAGCAAAAACAGAGGAAGAGTCTGGACTCGCTTATCTCCAGTAACATTAGACTACCATGTCCTGTCAAGCGTAATCACTAGGAATGTAGTGATAGCATCTACTTTAAACTGTACCAAAATAAACACAGTCTCGCATATATAAACATGTGCCAAATATTCCAAGGTGGAAGATCAGTATCTCATTTTCTGCTTGGGGACCCTGTAGCCTTCAGGACTCAATATCGAGTTCAATAATTTTAGGGCCTGAGCCCCACCATTTCCCACTGCAACCCCAACTCATCGCATGGGCTGCTACTACAAGTAACCTATTGTCAGCTATGAACAGTCCCCATTAGCAGCTGTTCATTCTCCCAGGCTGACCTTCACCCTTTCTCTGCCAATCACTATTCTGTGTCTCTGGGCTCCATCTCCACCTATCATTTACTTCTCCCCTCCTCTCTCCACCCCATCTTCAGTGTATGCACCAAGTTTTTCCTACCTACATTCAGTTCTGAAGATGGATCACTGAATCTGAAACATCAACGGTGCTTTGTTTCCACAGATGCTGCCAGACATGCTGAGTTTTTCTAGCAATTTCGGTTTTCGTTTCTGATTTCCAGCATCCGCAGTTCTTTGGGTTTTTTTTCACCAAATATTCTCATTATCACTACAAAACCTCTAGTCATACAGAGGCTGTAGACTTGCTGAAAATTACTGAAAGAGCTGTGGATGCTGCCAGTCCTGCTGAGATTTTCCAGTGATTTCTGTTTTGTTGCAGAAAATTACCACGGAATTAGTGGAGCACTTTTGCATCAGTGATTTGCTAATGTATTGATCCAGCTGTGTTCCTCTTTGAAAGTAAACTGTACACTAAATATGCTTTAAACAGGATGCATATTTTCATTCAGAGAGCCACCAGCTATCAGAAACTTAACTAGAACAGCCACATAACTACCATAATTTTAGGAGCAGGTCAAGTGTTGGACATTCAGCAATGAGTAACTCATCTCAAAGCCAGTCCACCACCTAAAACATGTTAGTTAGGAGTCTGATTGAATACACTTCATATATTTGAATGAGTACAGTTCCCAATCACTTCCTCAACCTAATTCAAAACCAAGCAGCCCGCTAGTTTGACAATCCATCTGCCACACCAAACATTCATTCCCTCTATCACTGGTGCAGAGTAGCAGCATAGCACACAACCTACAAGACACACTGCAGCACTTACGAAGACATCTTCAGCTGCACTTTCCAACCTGTGACCACTGCCACCTAGAAGGACAAGGGCAGCAGGTACAAGGGACTGCACCACCTGCAAGTTCCACTGCAAACTGCTCACCACCCTAACATTAAACTATATCACTGTCCCGTCAATTACTGGGTCAAAACAGCACTGTGGGTGCACCTACACCAACTACATGGACTGCAGCCATTCAAGAAAGTTGGCTCACCACCACTTTAAGGGCAATTAGGACTGAGGGAAGAAAAATTTTGCCCTTGCGAGCGATGCTCACATCCTGCAATTTAATATAAAAAGAAAGAATGGATAAATTCAAAAACTAATTTTAAAAACAGTAGTGCCCTAAAACAGAGACAGAATTAAAAATACCTGATCACAGCCAAGACAATTTTGGATTTTGGCTCATATTCTGCAATTCCACTCCACTTCAATGGTACTGGCTGATCATACACCTTACATGGAATGATATCAAACTTAAGCACAGAAACAGACTACTGGCCCAACTGGTCTGTGATGGTATTTATACGCTGTGTGGGTCGTCCTGCCAACCTATTTCTTCACATCTCAATCATTACATCCCTATATTGCTGCCCCCGCACCCCCCACCACCATCTATTTATCCTGCATCCTCAAACAGGCAGTAATCCAACTTCTGTTTTGAGAGCTGCATGAACACAGTGAGTCGATTAGCCAAAATTTTAGGCTGACATTTTGTTGTGGGCATGTTTGGCTCTCTTTCCTCAAACACCAGCTTTGCTTACACAAATGAGGAAGATACTCAGGACTGAAAATGAACTGCACCGAGTCTCAAAAAACATAAGGACATATGCGCTCGTGCTCAGGATGTCCTTACCGTGAGTTTGACTGAGACAGGATGGAATGGAGTCTTGGCTTTTCCCATGCAAGATAGGAGGGACGAGTAATTCTGCTGATTATTTATATACATCTTTCAGCCACTGCATTAGGGCTAAATCTGTCAAGGTTTAAGAGCTCAGAAACAGGGGAAGGCAGCCAGCCTCTTCACCATCCAATCACATCACATCTAATAAGTACCTTAACTATTTCCCCACTTGGTAACATATCCCTCAATGCCCTTACAAAACAAAAAAAATTATCACGCTCAGCTGTGGGAGGGGAGCTCACTCATTCCTGGCTATGATTTTAAGATCATGACAGTCAGTTCCCTACCTAGGGAACAGTTTATCTACCCCAGCAAATCCATTAATCATCTTAAACAGCTTATATAATATATTAATAATTAATGTCCTGTACTTTCGAATATTAACCTCATTAATACAACCAGTCACTTCCAGCCCATTGTTTAAAGTGGGAAAAGGTGCTTTGTGACTGAGCCGTAAAATCAGAACAGCATTAAAAGTTCAACACCACATCTAAAAGGTATACAAACGATAACTTACAAGGTGCATAGAACATGACTAAGGCATGCTTCTTTTTCTTCATGAACTCCTTAAAATCTTCAGCGCTGAGATGGGTGACACTGGTCTGCTGCTCTTCCCAGGACTGTTCAGGTGGTGGAGGAGCTTGAGGACTATGGAGGGGCAGTGAGGACAAGATGGTGGAAAAGAGTAAAGTTAATGAATGTGAATTTCAGGAAAACCACCTTTAAGATCTCTAGCCTTGGTGTTGAAATCTACCGCAGCTCCAGTTCATCCTCTGCCAGTGATCTCTTCCAGCTCTACAAGGTTTCTTCCAACACTAGACTACTCCTCATCCACTGCTAGGTCACTGTCTAAGTCACACCTTGTATTCTGGAATGTCCTCTCTCAAACTTTCTAGGCGCCTGTGCGAAAGTGGAATAGTTAAATTTATAACTTTTTCATAAGCCAAATTATTTCTGCAAGAAAGCTGGGTTTGTTTGCAACATAACATTTGTGTTTTGCATGCACCATCCCAGTTTCCCGCACCTCTGCCCTCACATCCTCTCCCCCCAACAAAAGTAAAGACAGAATCCCCCTTGTCCTCACATATCACCCCACCAACCCCTACATCCAACATATCATTCTCTGCCATTTCCGCCACCTACAATCTGACTCCACAACCAAAGATATATTTTCCTCCCCCACCCCAGCTGCCTTCCATAGGGACTGCTCTTTGCATGGCTCCCTCGTTTGCTCCACACTCCCCACTAACCCCATCACCCCCGGCACTTTTCCCTGCAACTGCATGAAGTGCTACACGTGCCCCTACACCTCCCCCCTCACCTCCATTCAAGGCACAAAACAAACCTTCCTCATTAGACAGGTTCACCTGCACATCCGCCAACATGGTCTACTGCATCCGCTGCTCCTGATGTGGCCTCCTCTACATCGGTGAGACCAATTGGAGGCTTGGAGACTGTTTTGTAGAGCATCTGCGCTCCATTCGTGACAAATGACAACACCTTCCGGTCGCAATCCCCTCCCACTCCCTGGGTGACGTCCATCCTGGGCCTCTTCCTGTGTCACAATGATGCCACCTGGAAACTGGAGGAGCAGCACCTCATGTTCTGCCTTGGGAGCCTACAGCCAAATGGCCTAACTGTGGATTTCACCAGTTTCAAAATCTCCCCAACCCCAGCCTCATCACATGACCAACCCTCCCTCTCAACCCCAGCCCCTTGACCTGACACAACTTGTCCATGTTCTCTCCCACCTATCCACCCTTCCCACCTCACTGACCAATCCCCACCAGTCCCTACTTGCACTCACCTATCACCATCCCACCTACCTTCAACCCTAGCCTCAACCCTCCTCTCTCTACTTATTTCTGAGCTCCCTTCCCCTTCCCCATTTCTGAAGAAGGGTCCCGACTAGAAACGTCAGCTTTCCTGCTCCTCTGCCATACTGCCTGGTCTGCTGTGTTCCTCAAGCTCCACACTGTAATCTCTGACTCGAGCATCTGCAGTTCTTACTATCTCCCAGCCAATATTATGCCTTCACCATCAACTACTTTGCCAGGATGAATTGCTGATAGTGTGAGGGGTGGTCGGTTAGGCGACAATTAAATCTCATTATGCAACATGCTTACAAACAGTATAGAATGGAGCTCTCGGAAAATGAACAATTACTGTCATCATCAATAGCGATCCAGATATTGTTGAGACCAGCTCCGAGAGCAATCGGAATTATTTCAACTCATTAATGGATAATTGAGTAACTGAGACTTACAATATCACTGACTTTGAACAAGGTCAAACAGACCATGTTTTTCTTTTTCTAATCCCAACTACTCAGCTGCATACAGAATAAGTGCCTAGTGCACAAACAGCAATTCAAGTGAACAATCAGTTTAAAATAAACATACCCAGTGCATCTGAATCCAGTCCACTGTACCCTCTTTGTATCAACACCAACTGTAAAGCAATTTTAGTTTTATCCTGTTCGGTATGTGGACTGTATTAGAAGATCTAACATTGTATGCTGGCCCTTTGTAAAAGAGCTATTTTATTAATCTCACTTTCCTCTTCCATTTACACCAAGCCCTGTGTGGTATTTTCTATCTCTCCCTACAAGTAAACATTCTCCAAATCACCAGTCAAAGAGTCATAGCACACCTGACATGGAAATTGGGCAAAATGGTTATATCTTCAGTTACTTTAAATTCAAACGCTGGAATTGTTCATTCCAAACCCTAACCATATTTTTCTCTTCCTCTGATGATCTACTTTAACTTGCCTAGCAAGTGTTTGATCACCTGTCCTAAGACAATAACAACAACCTGTGTTTATATAACACTTTTAAGATAGTAATATGCTCCATGACCCTTCACAGAGCTCTGAAACAAATTTAAACACTTAGCAGGTCTTACAAGGGGTAAGATGTAGGTTTTAAGCAGCACCATGGGGTGATTCGGGGAGGGTGGTTGAGGCGGTGAGAGAGAGGGAGCGAGAGAAAGAGGGAACGAGCGTGCGAGTGTGATAGCGCGAGACAGAGACTTAGAAACATAGAAGATAAGAGCAGGTGGCAGCCATTTGGCCCTTCGAGCCTGCTCTGCCATTCTTCACGATCATGACTGATCATCCAACTCAATAGCCTAATCCTGCTTTCTCCCCATAACCTTTGATCCCATTTGCCCCACGTGTTATATCTAGCCGCCTCTTGAATACATTCAATGTTTTGGCATCAACTACTTCCTGTGGTAATGAATTCCACAGGCTCACCACTCTTTGGGTGAAGAAATGTCTCATCTCTGTCCTAAATTGTCTACCCTGAATCCTCATACTGTGGCCCCTGATTCTGGACACACCCACCATCAGGAACATCCTCCCTGCATCCTCCCTGTCCAGTTCTGTTAGAATATTCTCCTTCTCTAGGAGAACCCACCCCGATTCGTCTAAACTCTAGCGAAAACAATCCCAACTAAGTCAATCTCTCCTCATACGCCAGACTGCCGTCCCTGGAATCAGCCTGGTAAACCTTCGCTGCACTCAAGAGCAACAGCATTCATCCTCAGAGCGGGGTGGGGGAGGGGGGGACGGGGGTGGATGGGTGGGGGTGGGGGAGGGGCAGGGTGGGAGGGAGAGAGGGGACGAGCGCAAAGGAGACAGAGAGATTGAGCAAGACTCCAGATCTTGGTGTCCAAATATTGAAAGTCTTGGCTAATGGTGTCACAGCAATTCAAATCAGGGTCCACAAAGGGGTAGAACTGGAACAGTATAAATATCTGAGAGTTGTAGGGAAAGTGACATCTCCTCCTTTGGCTCAACGTCAATTTTTTTATTTCTGTGAAGTGCCTTGATATGCTTGAATTAAGTTCAAGGTACTATGTAAAGGAAAGCCGAAGTTACATTAGTGCTTAGTGGGCAGGTGTTCTCTGCCTGGTGATCCAGACTGTTTGAGGTCAAAGTAAAGGGAATTTCCTGTAGAATCTGATCCAATCACACCCAACAGGGAGGTTTTTGAAAAGTATTGCAAAACACAAAGGTTTTCCAGTACCATCTCTTTCACAATAACCCCATCATCCAAATAAATATATACCTGGGATTCTACTAGCAATAAACACTTTCTCAAGCTCATTCAATTTCCTCCTTAAATTACTTTCATTGTATATTCAGTAAGTGCTTCCATAAGCATCAGCTCGATATGATAAAATGCTTCCAATGTTCAGCAACAGAGGTAGAAAATGTCAAGTGTAGGATTTGGATTTCCTGCCAGAAGCTGCTCAGGGATTTTAATAAAACAGTTCTCCGAGCCAGCTGTAACTCTTGTTATGCTTTTAATAGATCAAAAAAACCCCCACAGATTTCTGAACAGGGTGAAACAGAGATTGCCAAATACCAAGAGACTGAAATTTCCATACACTTTCCACAAAACCAAATGGATTGGGTCAAGTCTCCTGTCTTTCCTGTTGCACAATTTAATTAAAGGTTTAAAGCATTCAGGATTCACTCCTCACCCTTTCTCATCAAAATGTCAAATTAAAAGTAATTAGTTCCACTGTGGTTCCTGGTGAGTGACATTGCATCTGACAGTCCCTTGCCTGAAGGCTCACTGGAGCTGTTCAGTGGAGCGATTTCATCACAGTCAAAAGCATGTCGATATCACCCCACGAACCAGCAAGGCCAATCAGCAACTGGGAAAACTATATGGAAAGCAGAGTGGAACTACTGGATGACAGACCTATGCTGGTCAGTGTACTGGGGTTGGGAATGAAGGCTGGTCAATGACAATTCCAATGCTCTCAAATCACCCAAACTGTCAAACTGAGCACCCCCAAAATTCTACTGCCTGTGCAATCTAACTTGCCCAAATCCATTCGCTCACCTCATGTGCACAACATCAACTACCAGTTCAGCCACACTGCTTTAAAATTTTGCACACGTTTTATTAAATGCCACCAAAGCCTCACCCCTCTCCATCTCTGTAACATCTTCCGGTCATGCATTCTTGCTATCCCTAGTTCTGGCTTCTTGCACAGCCCTCATTTTCATTAAAAACCGGAAGAACAGATATTGCCAGAAAAGCCCAACAGGTCTGGCAGCATCTCTGAAGAGAAATCGGAGTTAACGTTTCAGGTCGACTGACCAGTTCTGCGGAAGGGTCACTCGAGCTGAAAGGTTAACTCTGATTTCTTTCCACAGATGCTGCCAGAACTGCTGAGTTTTTCCAGCAATTTTTTTTCTTTAATCATTTTCATTACTTCATCACCTGGGCCTTTAGCCACTGAATCCCAATTCTCTTTCCTCCTTTAGGACACTCCTTAAAACCAACCTTGCTAATACTTTTGTTAACCTGTACTAGTAATTCACTAAGTGGGTCGGTCCCACATTTTGCTTGTATAATTGTCCTTGTGAAGCACCTTCACGTTACTTTGCTACAACAGCAGCACGCTAAAGTGTAAAGGATTGTCTTTGTTAAATGGATTTTATTTTCAAACCCATCTAGGGCATCTACCTGGGCATGAAATATTTTATGTAGTGCTCTTCCGGCAAAATGCCTTCGCGGACCAAGTAACTTCAGCACATCATGCATCAAATACAAGCCTGGTACCCATCTGCCAATTGTCATGTCATCTTCTGTGCTACCTGCCTTGTCTTTTGAGGTGCCCTGCACGCAAGCCTCAAGTCTTCAGCATGGATTCATTAAAATAAAATGCTGCAGAGGCAATAATGCATTTTGTTCGAGGTAAACAACATACTTGTGGAGCCACTCGATGATCTTATCCTTGGTCCGCAGATGTGGAAGTGTCCATTTCTCTTCAGTATTTTCAAAGTACTTGAGGGTTGGGAAGCCAGTGATTTGAAACCTTTCTCCTAAGTGCTTCTGAGATGTGACATCAACTGCTGCCAACACACCTGGACTCTAGGATAATAAAGCAAAACCAGTAACCAGAAGAACAGGCAGAAGGGAAGAAAGTCAAAGAAGGTACACTGAAATTTTGAAAATAGGATAGAAGGATTCTTTCTTCTTAGGTGTATTATTTCCACGGACCAATAAAACCTGTCATTTTAACTGGAGTTATAGAGTCATTGAGATATACAGCATGGAAACAGGCCCATTGGTCCAACGTGTTCACGCTGACCAGCTGTCCTAAATAAATCTAGTCCCATTTACCAGCATTTGGCCCATATCCTTCTAAATCCTTATACCCATCCAGATGCCTTTTAAATGTTGTAATTGTACCAGCCTCCACCACTTCCTCTGGCAGCTCATTCCATACACGCACCACCCTCTCCGTGAAAAGGTTGCCCCTTAAGTCCTTTTTATACCTTTCCCCTCTCACCTTAAACCTTTGTCCTTCAGTTTTGGCTCCCCCACCCCGGGTAAAAGACCTTGTCTATTTACCCTATCCATGTCCCTCATGATTTTATAAACATCTATAAGGTCACCCCTCAGCCTCTGATGCTCCGGGGAAAATAACCCCAGTCTATTCAGCCTCTCACTATAACTCAAAACCTCTAACACTTGCAACATCCTTGTAAATCTTTTCTGAACCCTTTCAAATTTCACAACATCTTTCTTATAGCAGCGAGACCAGAACTGCATGCAGTATTCTAGTGGCCTCACCAATGTCCTGTACAGCCACAACATGACCTCCCAATTCCTATATTCAATGCATTGACCAATAAAGGCAAGCACACCAAACGCCTTCTTCACTATCCTATCTAGTTGTTACTTGTTGAATTTAAAGTGAATGTCAGGGATTTACTTTATTTAACCACTAGAAGTTGCTGAAAGGCAGGTTACACCACTTTTCACACTCCTTTTACAAATTACAAGGGGAGGTTCCTCTTTGGGAATTTCGGTTTTAGTTCTCAAGGTCGGGGTGGTGGGGGGGGGGTCAACTTCCACTTTAGAACAGATTGGGGGCTTGAGTCCGGGGATTTACCCAGTTTTATGCGTTTTAAGACATTCAGCACCTCCTCCTCTTGTCATATGGACATTTTTCAACATGTCACTATTTATTTCCCCACGTTCCCTTTCTTCCAAATCCTTCTCCACAGTTAACACTGATGCAAAATACTTGCTTTGTATCTCCCCCTTCTGCTGTAGTTCCACACATAGGCTGCCTTACTGATCTTTAAGGGGCCCTATTCTCTCCCTGGTTACCTTTTCGTCCTTAATGTATTTGTAGAATCCCTTTGGATTCTCCCTAACCCTATTTGCCAAAGCTATCTCATGTCCCCTTTCTGCTCTCCTGATTTCCTTCTTCAGTATACTCCTACTGCCTTTATACTCTTTAAGGGAATCACTCATTTTCTGCTGTCTACATCTGACATGTGCTTTCTTCTTATTCTTGACCAAAATTTCTATTTCTCTAGTCATCCAGCATTCCCTACACCTACCAGCCTTGCCCTTCACCCTAACAGGAACATACTGTCTCTGGACTCTCGTTATCTCATCTTTGAAGGCTTCCCATATTCCAGCTGTCCATTTACCTGCGAACATCCACCCTTAATCAACTTTTGAAAGTTCTTGCTAATACCATCAAAAATGACCTTCCGCCAATTTAGAACTTTAACTTTTAGATCCCGTCTATCCTTTTAAATCACTATTTTAAAACTAATACAATTATTCTCACTAGCCCCAAAGTGCTCCCCCACTGACACCTCAGTCACCTGCCCTGCCTTACTTCCCAAGAGTAGGTCAAGTTTTGCACCTTCTCTACATCCACATTTGAATCAGAAAATTTTCTTGTACACACTTAAATTCCTCTCCATCCAAGCACTTAACACTATGCCAGTCCCAGTCTATGTTTGGAACTATGTTTAAAACTCCCTACCATAACCACCCTATTATTCTCACAGATAACTGAGATCTCCTTACAAAATTGTTTCTCAATTTCCCACTGACTATTTTGGGGTCTATAAGTATAATCACAATAAGGTGATCATCTCTTTCTTATTTCTCAGTTCCACACAAATAAATTCCCTGGATGTATTCCCAGGAATATCCTCCCTAAATACAACTGTAATGTTATCCCTCATCAAAAATGCCACTTCCCCTCCTCTCTCGTCTCCCTTTCGATCTTTCCTATAGCATCTACACCCTGGAACCTTAAGCTGCCAGTTCTGACTATCCCTGAGCCACATCTTTGTAATTGATATGATATCCCACTCCCATGTTTCCAACCATGCCCTGAGTTCATCTGCCTTGCATTGAAATAAATGCAGTTTAATTTATCTGTCCTACCTGGTTCTTTACTTTGTTCCTGCCTGCCCTGTCTGTTTGACTTACTCCTTTGCCCAACTGTACCAAACGGTTGACATCCGCTTTAACTCCCCCTCCCACTCCCCTGGTGACATGTCCGTCCTTGGCCTCCTCCACTGTCAGAGTGAGGCCAAACGTAAACTGGAGGAACAACACCTGATGTTTCGCCATGGCAGCTTACAGCCTAATGGCCTGAATATTGACTTCACCAGCTTCAAAATCTCTCTACCTCCAACTTGTCCATCTTCCAACTCACCTGTTTGCTTCACCCTTCCCATTGACCAATCATAATAACCCTGACATGCATCCACCTGTCTCCATCCCACCTACCCCCGCAAGCCCCACCTCCCGCCTCTATTTATTTCTGGGCTCCCCTCTCCCTCCCCAGTCCTGACAAAGAGTTTCAAACCAAAACACTGACTTTCCTGCTCCTCGGATGCTGTCAGACCTGCTGTACTTTTCCAGCTCCACATTTATTGACTCTAGCTTCCAGCATCTACAGTCCTCACCGTTCTCCTCCTCTTTCCTCACTATCTATCTTGTTGCCCACACCTCCTTTTTACTAGTTTAAATCCTCCTGAGCAGCTGCAGCAAATCTCCCTGCCAGTATATTAGTCCCCTTTCCAATTCCAATCTGTCCTTCTCACACAGGTCACTTCTACCCCAGAAGAGATTCCAATGATCCAGAAATGTGAATCCATCACCCCTGCACCAGCTCCTCAGCCACGCATTCATCTGCTCTATCCTTCTATTCTTACCCTCACTGGCTTGTTGCATTGGGAGTAATCCAGATATTACCACCCTTGAGGGCCTACTTTTTAAATTCCTGCCTAACTTCCTATATTCTTTCCTCAGAATCTCATCCTTTTCTCCTATGTACACACTTGAATGAACGGCAATGATCTCCTGCTGGTTCCTCTCTGCTTTGACAATATTCTGCACCCTCTCCACGGGATCTTTTATCCTGGCTCCAGGGAGCCAACACACTATTCTGATGTCTCGCTATCGGCCGCAGAATCGTCTCTGTGCCTCTGACTAGAGAGTCCACCATCACAATCGATCGCTTGGAACCTGGCATATCCCTCGTTACATTAGAGCCAGTCTTGATACCAGAAACCTGGCTGTCAGTGCTACATTCCCTTGAGAGTCCATCATCCCCTACATTTTCCAAAACAGCATACTTGTTTGTGATGGGGATAGCAACAGGAGACCCCGGCACGACGTGCCTCTCTCTTCTACCTTTCCTGGAGGTCACCCATCTACCTGACTGTATCTTCAGTTTATCCCGTCCCTGCAACTGTCATCCATCACACTCTCCAGATCCTGTAAATTCCTCATTGCCTCTAACTGCCGCTCCAACCAATCCATGCGATCCGATAGGATTTGCAACCAAACACACCTTCTGCAGGCATAATCATGAGTAACATGGAAACTCTACTTAATCTCCCACATCCGACAGGAAGAGCACAACTAAAGGCCATCTTTGCATCTTAACAATCTACAGACCCAGAAAATAGCACAGTCTTACTGCTCTAGAAACACTGCTCCAGACTAGCATAGTACTTATGTTGTTATTTTTTTTTAAGAGTTTAATCAGGAGACAGATCACAATAAAAACATATAATTGAAAAAGAACTCACTCTACTCACTACTGTAGATTTATAAAAGAACAACAGTAAGGTTACACTTTAAAGCCATTTAGTCACTCCCCTGCTGTGAGCTTCCACACTCAGGTTTCTCCAAGGTCAGCTGTAAATTTCACTGTTTGTTTATTTTTCTTAGAACGAACTCCAATGAGCTCATTGAGATACTTGAAACCAAACAGCAAAGGCAGCAGCTGTGCAGGTTACTACTGGGGAATACAGCAGTGTAAGTTTCTTTCTCCATTTAAATCACTTCCCATATGGTCACTGCCTTTGACTGTCTTCCTCGTTTTTAAAGTGTCATTGTTTTGATCTTTTCTCCCCGCCAAAGTTCCCAAAACAATGCAGCAGCTTATAAAACAGTAATTACCACTCCTAACATTTGAGGAAATTAGCTCCAACACTGAAAATAACTCAAAAAAGGAGCAGCTTTTATAACTATAGCTTTTTCCTGTCCTCTGTCTTGGATTACCCAGAGTCCTTTTTTTTTGAAAGAAAGCACAAACATTTCCTTACATCACTTTCATTATTCAACATCTCGGCAGCTTCCTCGTACTCTGGCTTCATCTTTTTACAGTGCCCACACCCTACAGATTTGGAAACAAAAACAGAATTCAGAATGTACTCATCTCAGAACTAAAGCTCCAGAGCATGTCATCTCAGTCATTATTTCACCGTGCAAACTAACCCAAGACTGGTTCTAATAATTTTAAAACAATCAGAAATTTAACAGGTCAGAAGATGGTACCAAAGTACCAAGAAGGGGGGAAAAAGACAGTGACAAACTAAGCTTGGAAGAGCAATGCAATTTATGGTCAACTGTAGACCGGGGCTAATTAGCAGAGGTGCAAAGACTCAAAAATCATCTGGGAGTAATCAGCGGCAATGAGCAAATATTTTTGTAGTACTTTCCTTGAACAGATGAAGTTGGTGGGATAGAGTTCACAATTTTGTGGGTAGTGTAGAGTGTAGAATGAAGTATGTACATGGATGGCAGAAAGAATGGGGTTGGCAGGCAAATTACCATTTTCCCAATCAACAGTTCCTACCATTTATTTCAGAAAAGGCAAAAACAGGTACGATTTTTAAAAAATATTTCTTTTCATTGTCAGTTATACTCCCATCCTAAAGAAATCCTGCCTTGAAATTTGTAATTTGAAAAAATAATCAGCATAGTGGCATCACTTATGTTATGAAAAATTAAAAGTATGGCATTTATACTGCATCTTCTACATCACGAGATGCCTCAAAGTAGAACTACTAAGGTACAGTCACTGTTATGCTGTAAAGGACAAAGCAGCCAGTTTGCATGCAAAGCTCCCATAAGCAGCAATGTGATTTAAAAAAAACAATTTTTTTTTTTTATTAGGTACCAACTGAGGGATAAGCATTGCTCAAGTCATAGGGAAAGGAAGACAGCATGGAAAAATAAGAGGAGTGCAGGGTCTTACAGAAAAGCAATGGCAAAGTCAGTAAAGCTCTCACTGGAGTCAGAAGGTTGGGCTTTCAAGACTCACCACGGGGACGTGGAGCACAAAAATCAAAGCTGGCTGTCTCTCAAATGTCAATGCAAAAAATAATTTCTGGATTTTATCATATTTCTTTTGGGGAGCTTGTTGCACGTAAATTGGACTGCCTCGTTTCCTATATAACAATAAATAACTACACTTCAAAAGTACGTCATTTGCTGTAAAGTGCTTTGGAATGTCTTTGGTCGTGAAAAATGCTATATAAATTTAAGTCACTATATTTTTCTCAAGGATGAGCGACAGGGCCCAATAGAGACCAACAAACAGAAGATACAGTGAAGTACTTCTTGTCAGCTTTGCCAACAAAATGAACAAAGTAAGTCACTAAAATGCAGCTAATGAACACAATACTGATTATTGAACTTCTATAATTAACAGTCCATGATTTAAGGAATGAATTTAATTGGAAACTAAATAGCAACACAAATTGTTTAATCTCATTTTAGTTAGAATTGGCCAGCTGACTGCATCAGTGTTAATCAGATAGGTTCTGTGCTCAACAATTATTTCCATGTTTAATAACTTCCTGTCACTGTGACAATTACCAGCTGCCACCTCAACACTGCAAACAGTCTGACTAACATGCACCTGTCAACTGTTCAAGTACAGTTGAGAGAATCGGGATTTAAAAACCCTATAAAGGACAAAGGTGGAGGTATTTTAGGCTTGTTTTAACAGATCGAACTGCTGTTTCCAAAGTGCTGCATTCATCCAGCTAGCTGGCAAATTGAACATAAGAACATAAGAACTAGGAGTAGGAGTAGGCCATCCGGCCCCTCAAGCCTGCCGCACCATTTAATAAGATCATGGCTGATCTTTTTGAGACTCAGCTCCACTTACCCGCCCACTCACCATAATCCTTAATTCCTTTACTGTTCAAAAATTTACCTAGCCTTGTCTTAAACACATTCAGCGAGGTAGCTTCAACCACTTCGCTGGCAGGGAATTCCACAGATTCACAACCCTTTGGGTGAAGAAGTTCCTCCTGACCTCAGTCCTACATCTGCTTCCCTTTATTTTGAGGCGATGCCCTCCAGTCCTCGTTTCACCTGCTAGCGGAAACAACCTCCCTGCCTCCACCTTATTTATTCTCTTCATAAGCTTATATGTTTCTATTAGATCTCCTCTCATTCTTCTGAATTCCAATGAGTATAATCCCAGTCTACTCAGTCTCTCCTCATAATCCAAACCCTCTCAACTCTGGAATCAACCGAGTGAATCTCCCCTGCACCCCCTCCAGTGCTAGTATATCTCTTCTCAAGTAAGCAGACCAGAACTGCACACAGTACTCCAGGTGTGGCCTCACCAGGACCCTAGACAGCTGCAGCATAGCCTCCCTGTTTTTAAACTCCATCCCTCGAGCAATGGCAGACAAAATTCCATTTGCCTTTTTAATTACCTGTTGCACTTGCAATCCCACCTTCAGCGATTCATGCACAAGGACACCCAAGTCCCTTTGCACAGCAGCGTGCTGCAATTTTTTACCATTTAAAAACATAGTCCATTTTGCTGTTATCCCTACCAAAATGGATGACCTCACACTTATCAACATTGTACTCCATCTGCCAGACCTTTGCTCACTCACTTAGACTATCTATATCCCTCTGCAGACTTTCAGTGTCTTCTGCACACTTTGCTCTACCACTCACCTTAGTGTTATCTGCAAATTTTGACACACCACACTTAGTCCCCAACTCCAAATCATCTATGTAAATTGTAAACAATTGAGGTCCCAAATCTGATCCCTGAGGCACACCATTAGTCACTGACCGTCAACCAGAAAAACACCCATTTATACCTACTCTTTGCTTTTTACTGGTCAACCAATCCTCTATCCATGCCAATACATTACCTGTAATACCGTGCAACTTTATCTTATGTAGCAGCCTTTGATGTGGCACCTTGTCAAATGCCTTCTGGAAATCCAGATACACCACATCCACAGGTTCCCCCATTGTCCACCATGCAAGTAATGTCCTCAAAGAATTCCACCAAATTAGTTAAACATGACCTACCCTTCATGAACCCATGCTGGGTGTTCCCAATGGGACAATTTATATCCAGATGTCTTGCTATTTCTTCCTTAATGATGGATTCAAGCATTTTCCCCACTACCAAAGTTAAGCTAACTGGCCTATAGTTACCTGCTTTTTGTCTACTTCCTCTTTTAAACAGTGGCGTCACATTGGCTGTTTTCCAATCTGCGGGAACCACACCACAGTCCAGTGAATTTTGGTAAATAATTACTGGTGCATTTGCTAGTTCCCCCATCACCTCTTTTAGTACCCTGGGATGCATTTCATCAGGGCCAGGAGACTTGTCTACCTTTAGCCCCATTAGCTTGCCCAGCACTGCCTCCTTAGTGATACTGGTAGTTTCTAAGTCCTCACCTGCTATAACCTTCTTGCCATTAGTTTTCGGCATGTTATTTGTGTCTTCCACCGTGAAGACCGACACGAAATAACTGTTTAATGGCTCGGATATTTCCTCATTCCAGTTATTAAATTGGCCTTCTCATCCTCTAAAGGACCAATGTTTACCTTCGCCACTCTTTTACAATTTACATATTTATAGAAACTTTTGCTGCCTGTTTTTATATTCTGAGCTAGTTTACTCTCATAATCTATCTTACTTTTCTTTATAACTTTTTTTGTGGCTTTCTGTTGGCTTTTAAAGATTTCCCAGTCTACTAGTTTCCCACTACTCTTTGCTTTTTTGTATGTGTTTTTTTTCCAATCTGATACTTTCCGTTATTTCCTTAGACATCCATGGCTGGCTCTCTCTTTTCCTACAGTTCTTCCTTATCACTGGAATATACTTCTGCTGAGCACTGTGAAAAATTGTTTTGAAAGTCATCCACTGTTCCTCAATTGACCCACCATAAAGTTTTTGCTTCCATTTTACCCTAGCTAACTCCTCCCTCATTCCTTCATAGTCTCCTTTGTTTAAGCACAGGTCGTAGGCACTGGATTTAATCTTCTCAAGCTCCATCTGTATTTTAAATTCGACCATACTGTGATCGCTCCTTCCGAGAGGATCCCTAACTGTGAGATCGTTAATTATTCCTCTCATTACACAGGACTAGATCTAGGATAGCTTGCTTCCTCGTAGGTTCCATTACATATTGTTCAAGGAAATTATCACGGATGCATTCTATGAACCCCTCCTCAAGGCTGCCATGACCAACCTGGTTTGACCAATTGATATGCAGATTAAAATCCCCCATGATAATTGCTGGACCATTTCACATGCATTAGCTATTTCCATGTTTATTGCCCACCCCACCACGATGTCATTATTTGGTGGCCTATAGACCACCAAAGTTCCTAGATCTCTAGTATTGGAAGAAAAACTCTCCATTTAGATACTCAAAATCTCACAGAACAGGAAACAGCCATTTGAACTATTTTGCCTGTGTAGGCTGTTTGAAAAAGCTATCAATTGTGGTAGTGTCCCTGCCTCTGGGACAGAAGGTTCAGAGTAAAACATGTGATGGTCATGGAGGTCACTGTGGCTGGGTCTCCTTTCTTAGAAAAGCAGAAAACAGCGCTGAGATCTGATAAACCTTCCCTGCATCATAAAGGTCAGATGTGGTGATGTTCGCAAATGACTGAACAATGTTCAGCATCATTCGTAACTCCTAAGGTACTAAAGAAGCCCATGCTCAATTGCAACAGATCAGGACAAAATCCAGGCTTGAGTTGACAAGTGGCAAGTGACATTTGTGCCACACAAGTGCCAGGCATTGACCATTTCCAAAAACAGAGAATCTAAAAATTGCCCTTTGACATTCAATGGTATCACCAACACTGAATCCCCACTATCAATATTCCTGGGGTTACCATTGACCAGAAACTCAACTGGACTAGTCATACAAAGTACTGTGGCTACAAGGTCAGATCAGAGGCTAAGAATCCTGCGGTAGGTAACTCACCTTCTGATTTCCCAGAGCCTACCAACCACCTACAAGGCACAAACAAGGTTTGTGGTGGAAAAATCCCCAATTGAGTGGATGACTGCAACTCTAATAACATAAGAAGCTTGAAACCATCCATGACAAAGCAGCCCACTTGGACTTGTTTGCTGAATTAGTGCCAGTCTCTCCACCACCGATGCTCAATAGCATCGGCGTACACAATCTACAAGGTGCACTGCAGAAATTCATCAAGCTCTCACTCAGCACCTTTTGAACCTATGAACATCACCATTTGGAAGGACAACGGCAGCAGATATCCGGAAACATCACCGGCAAGTTCCCTTCTGAGCCACTCACCATCCAGACTTGGAAATATATCATCATTCTTTCAGTGTCATTGGGTCAAAATCTTGGAACTCCCTCCCTAATGGCATTGTGGGTCTACTTACAGTTTAGGGACTGCAATGGTTCAAGGAGGCAGCTCATTACCAACTTCTGAAGGGCAATTAGGAATGGGCAATAAATGCTGATCCAGCCAGTGATGTCTACATTGCAAGAGTGAATAAAAAAAATAAATTTATAAAAGGAATCAGTATGGTAGATGTATAGAAAGTTTTTGTCGCTCGTAGTTGAGATCAGAAAGAGAATCTATAAATATAAGATAGTCACTAATAAATGCAATAGAGAATTCAAGAGAATCTTCTTGATGCAGAATACGCTGAGAATGTGAAACTCATGACCAGAAGACACAGTTCAGATGAATAACACAGGTGAATTTAAGGAACAATTTCATATCCTGAAATGGTTTGATGGCATAAGAACAGCAAAAATGGTGACATGAACCCAGTGGGTAGAACGTTTGTTTCAGTGCCACATGGTCTACATAATGCCTGTCTTTTCTCTTTCCAATTTTTTTCCCTGCCATTACTCTCTGCACTTTATTTCCTTAATAGAAAAACAGCACCTGGAGCACAGATGGTCAGTGAACACGGAAGGATAATGTGTCCAAATTTATTGTAATGTCACTGGCGGAGTTGTGATAGAGCAAGTGGCTTTGTGCAACAGTCCCACATCCACTGGGTGCTATTTTGATAATTACCAAAACTCATTTCTCTTGGCAACACCAAAGGCCAAAATGTTATTAAACTCAAAATAACAGACAGTGATAACCAACCCTGTCATGTCTTATCTACTTATGTCCGAGGTAGATTGACTTGGCTGGGTTTGATAGCAAGTCCTGTCGAAATAAGATTAAGCAAATTATGTTGCTGCCCAGTTCCAAAATGTCTTTAATTCATGGAATGTCAATTATAGAGAATCAATAATGAGCTGTGTTTATTAACAGCATTTTAACAACTAATTCTGCCTTGCTCATAAAGGTGATTTGATGCTATGCATCACTATTGTTCGGTCTTTGTTTCTGCTGAATTCTGTTTAAACCACATAATCCCAAAGATACATACAAGCCTAGGGACAGAACTCATTGGTGGTAGCAATCTCAGTGACTAGCTGGAACAGCTTTGAACATTTGTGAGGGCTGCAGAGAAAATTCTGAGTTTATTTTGTTTATATTGGCTCAATGATTTATTCCCTCTTCAGAGAACTGCAAGGTTTAGATGGAGGAAGAGATGGAATCAGGTGGGTTAACTGTGTGGGCAGAAGCTGTCTGGTGCTTTCCAGTTCCAAAATAGAATTGACCATTTTCCCCGAAGCTTGAAAAAGCAGCAACTGCTTTAACGTTCCTGTCCTTGCTAGAACAGCTTCTGACAAAATGCAAGAACAACCCTAGGTGTGTAGCAGTGTTAAAGTAATTAAACAAGCCAAATGACATCATTGGAGCATCAAATTAAATCTGATGGGGCTTCAGAACACTGAATCCTGGCAACTTACATGCCATCTCTCTTTCTGAACGTGGCATCCTTAAAATGGAGTGGCTCTTAATGCAATGCCCCCTAACAGCCTGTAATGGAAAGTGCTTAAGCTGGGAGCAGAGCAAGGGGCTCCTTTGTGAAAAGCCATTGGGGTCAAAACTCCAACCAAGATAATCAACTGTAATTCTTAGCAACTTTTTAGTAGAAAAATATTACGGAGGACCCAAGTCAGCTGAAAACAGGAACGTTTGGTATAAAATATAGAACGTGCGAGCCATGTATGGAGACAATATTAGGGCAGATAAGGAGTATCTAAAACCGATGTGATGGGTTGAGGGAGTTTCAGAGTCTCAGAACAGTTGAATTCTCAATAACTGTCATTGAAATCCATTGTCTTCCAGTGAGGTATGACTCCACATGATGTAGTGTGACTGCAGATACATCTGACAAGAAAGCTCCAGAGTGAAGGTGCAATTAAGAAGCAAGCGGTTAAACCTCAAGTATCCATAGTTCTCACAGAACAGGCCCATAAGCAGCAAGTAAAGGCTAACTTGCATTCAAACTGCAACTTACATGGCGCATAAAACATCACGAGTACGGATGGGTGTTCCTTCACAAACCCATCAAAGGTATCATCTGTTAAATGAGACACTCCAGACTCCTGCTCTGCCCATGGGATCTCTGGGGGTTCGGGCTGTGCTTCTTGGGGTCTGGCGACAAAAGAAATGCAACTGTGTCACAAAGATGAATACATCAGATAAACTATGGTGCAAACCATTCGTCAACTACCAGATACGGTTTGATGTCCTTTCGTTCTCCAACCAACCTCGCCAACCCCTTCCCTGAAAACAAACACATTTCTTTGCAGAGGAGATTAAGGGCGACTCTTCTTGTGTTTGAGTGTATTTAACTTGGTCATACTGAAGTTTGTATAGTCAAGAAAGATAAAAGCACAACACAAATCATGTCATTCCAGTCATTAAGCAGCCCGCATTTTTTTTTGTTGGAGGCACTTGACTATATTGCAAAGGAGCTTTTGATACATGATCCCTCAAATCCAAGAACAAAATACATCTGCAGACAATAAACTAATGGTAAATATTTGTTTAGATGAATGATAAGGACATTAACAATAGCATACACATGTTTAGTTGAGTTATTATGAAAATGTGCCCAATAAAATTGGAATGACAGCCTGCCTTAAGAGGATTCATAATCTCAATGCAGTGAAGCATTTATATTCCCAATGCACTAAAATAGCCTGAGGTGAAAAAAAATTGTCCTTTGTACCCATGGTAGTAGAGTCAGCAAGATAACGCACACGTAATTTTCTTCATACATACAACACTTAATCTTACTCACTTTTTCATCCACTCAACAAAATCTTGGGCAGTAGCTCCATAGTTTTCAAAATTAAATAGAAATTTTCCCTTCCTTTTGAAAGAAATCAGAGAAAAAGAAACAACTTAATTATTGTGTATACTGTACAGCATTTCCCATAATTCAACCATTTAATAATGAAGGACAGAGAGTCTGAAATTATGGAATCAAATGGGCTGAAGGGACATCTTCACACAAAAATGTCCAGTGATTGTGTCAACAAAATGGAGCGGTCATTATTTCATTTTTCACTTTTTCCGTTGAAAAATCCAGATCCTTGGTTATAAATGCTCCTCAAACTTGTATTTTGTTGACAACACAAACGAACAAATGTTGCAGTAATTCAACCCCAGGGCTTATCTTAAAGCAACAAACGCTGAGAAGGTTTTAAACATATATTAAAAAAAAGACAGACATTCTCCTTTTGTTTCCAGGGGAGTTAACTCAGGTTGAGGTACAGTTCTGAAAGCCTAGCAGCTCTCTGATACATCACATAAGAGGTGATTATTTTTGGAAAAGATAATCAATGAAAGCTTTTCAACCTCAAACTCATTTTGGCTCTTTCTTGAATGGTTGGAGAAAACTGAGTCAACAGAGTACAGTCTTCCCTGCTCCATGACAACCAGGAGACGAGAAGCAAAACTCCCTCTGTCAGCCACCGGACAACTACACAAATCCAGGCAATGCAGCACATAACCCAAGCCAACAATCTAATGCAATAGGGAAGATGTGCTGCTCTGTTATTCCATACATTCCTATTTACCTTGGCTTAGGGGGTTGGTTAGCTCAGTTGGCTGGATGGCTGGTTTGCAGTGCCAACAGCGTGGATTCAATCCCTGCACCAGCTGAGGGTTACCATGAAGAATGCTCCTTCTCAACCTCTCCCCTCACCACCTGGTGGTAAGCCTCAAATTAAACCACCACTAGTTGTCTCTCTCTAATGAGAGCGCAGCCCTATAATCTGGTAAGACTATGGTGACTTCAATTACCTTTCAAGCCATCTTTAAAATGAGACGCCAAACTGAGGTTTTGCCTGCCCTCTCGGGTGAATACACAAGGTTCCACAGCACCCTTCTGAATTGGAGCAGGGGGTGTTATCCCTGGTATCTAGGCCGATATTCATCCTCCAACCAACATTACCTAACAGATTATCTAGTCATTACCTGATGTTGGGATCCTGATTAGCACAAAATGCCTGCCTTGTTTCTTACATTACAATAGCAATTACACTTTTAAAAGTATTCCACTGGCTGCGAAGTGCATTGGGGTGTCCTCAGATCCTTAAAAGTCGGCGAGAACACCTTTGGACTAAAACAACCATGAAGAAACCCAACATAACTTCACCATCTTTCGCAAGCATAGAAGTGGCAATTTACACCAACTTTAGAAATCACACCTTTGATAGGACAAGCATGCTATACATTCATTCGTAAAGAATCAAAGAAGGTGATACTCTCACAAGCAGCAGTTAGAAGCATTGTACATGTAAATTAAATTTGTCAATTTTTAAAAGTTAAGGCTGTTTGACTTTCAACTCCAGAGACAGGAAACTAAGATAGTCATGTGTTTAAAAAACACTTTAAAATTCATAATTTGACAGTTGCTGTGAAATGATTCTTTGAGCAATTTCTGAGAAGAGAATTTTAAATAGGTCCTCAGGAAGCTATGGTAATTCTAAAACAGCTTTTACAGTGATCAATTTTAAGAAACACTATAAAGATGATTATATAAATATACTTCAGAAACATTTTCTAATTTGCTCAAATTAACAAATGGCAATCAGTCTGGGCAAAATTCCAATTAAAGTTCATCGACATTCCCAAAGGATCCCAACAGTAATTGCCATGTTTAATGTCGAAAAATTATTTTTTCCCAGTCAAATAGTCCTATGCAAATGATTTCTCCTCACACACAGCACAGAACCTCTATCAAATTTTGGAGTATGAATTGCTATGAGAAATAGCACAACTTCAAGGCAAATAGTGATCAGTTGGGTTGAGCAGATATTTATTCCATTCATTCCTAGTTAACTTTCAAGCCAAATTCTCATTACCTGTGCACTAAAAATGCCATTTAGATGATAGAAGAAAAAAAAAGGCAAAAGGGGGCCATTCAGCCCTTTGAGCTTGCTCCTGTATTCAATATGACCACAAATGATCATCCAACTCAGTACCCTGCTCTCACTTTCTCCCCATACCCTTTGATCCCTTCATAAGAACAGGAGAAATAATGATTGTGCCTCACTCTCTCTATTTTCTTCCCCCTCCATTTATAAAGCTTATAGGATCTTGAACTTTACAGGAAGCACAAAGTTCAGAAGTAAGGAAGTTACTACTCAACCTTTCTAAAACACTTTCCAGTTGGCTTCAGCTAAGTATTGTGACCAGTTCTGTGCACTGTACTTTAGGCAGGATGCCAGGGTCTTAGGAGATTTACAAGAATGGCATCAGGCATGAAAATGTCAGTCATGTGGAGAGACTTGGGGATGATTTTGCTTACAGGAGAAAAAGGTTCGAGAGAGACTTGGGAGAGACAGTCAATACATTAAATGGCACAGATGAAGAACAAATGACACTTCCACTGGCAGGAAGGTTGATGTATAGAAAACACATGCTTAAAATAATTGGCAAAAAGTAGAGAGATGAGGATAATATTTTCCACACAGCGAGTTGATGTAATATGGAATGCATTGCCTGATCAAGACTACTGTAGGATTAGTAACTTTCAAAAGGCAATTGATAAAGGGTTTTTAGGACTTTGGAGGAAAAGGCGGCAAGACTATTAGGATTACTCCTTGAAATAGGTGACTAGAGTTAAACAGCCTCCCTTTTGTGCAGCATGGTTTTACAAATAAAAACAACTTCCAAACCTGTATCATCTTAGGCTTTACTTCAATGTGTTACAATCGGCCTGAACATCCCTAGGATTTGCAAGCTAAACTTTTCATGAGTCTGCAACCTAGTGACATATCCCAACTCTTCCCATCCACCTGGAAAATCAAAGTGTGCAAATGTGGTATCGAAATGGAGTATAGATCAAACTCATCCGTAATGACACTCACGAAATGGCTGCTAACTAAGTGATTAAGCACTGAGGTGGTCAAAACCTGCTGAATTTCACGCTGGTGCAAGCTCACAGTGGCTTCAGTGGAGAAATGGGAGAAAAATGAAATACAACAATCAGTACTTTTTTTCCCCAATTTAATATTTTAATATTTTCAGCAATTTAATATTTGTACCGTCTTTGGATAAGAAGCTAGGCCCATTCAGAGATGGCAAATACACTGAGAACCAGAGATACTTCAGAAATCATTCACTAATGAACCAAATTAAACCCATTGTCCTTTCAAATAGACACCAACCCAGTGATATATTTTTCACCAGCCATATGCTTCATGATGGTCAGATGGGTTTGCAACAATTGCCAGCTTATTTGAACTTTGGACCATCTCTACATTAAAAAAGGCTAATCATTAAAGAGTTTAAAAGGAGGAAAAGACAGGGGCAGAATGCTTATTTCCCAACAGCAGAAGTGTTATTTTTGTAATCTGTCCTATACTTTCCTTCTCCAAATTCTTAACAGCTCGTCCAGACAACTCATCAAGCCTCCACTGACAACAGTTTTCAAATCTGCAACCTTGACCACTGGAAGGACAAGGCAGCAAGTGTGTGTGCATTCCGCCGAAAGCCATACTATATATCACCGTTCCTTCACTATCACAGGGTCAAAATCCTGGTACTCCCTAACAGCACTTCGGGTGTACCTACACCACATGAATTGCAGTGGATCAAGGCAGCTTGCCATCATCTTAAGGGAAATTAGGGATGGGCAATAAATGCTGGCACTGCCTGCATTGCCAAGCCCACATACCGTGAAAGAATAAATTTTAAAAGAAAACAATTCCGGTAGAGAGAACAAACAGAAAGCCAGATTTCCATTGATATAAACACCTTATGTTCTCATATTGTCTGAAATCACATTATAGAAAATTAAACAAAAAGAATTAAAAAAGAAAATCAGACTGCAACGACTATTTCACAGAATACATTATGGCAATGATGTGTTTACTTCTTCTGACTTATTCTTTTCTGTCTTCAAGATGATATATTTTGGACTCAATTAGGCCACATGCAACTGCAACATCTCCATTCGGCAAATCAATCTGCAAGTATTCTGAAGGGAAACGATTAGTTAAACCCTTGTAAAATCCAATAGCGTCTTCTCTTCCTGCTCTATAATGCATTGCCTCTGGACTCTCCATGAATCTGTCACTGGTTCCCTTTCTTCTCCACATGCTGCTGCTTTGGCAACAGAATCTGCAGACTCAGGGCCCAATTCTGTCAATCCACTCAAAATAATCATTTCTACGTTTCCTCCATCTCTCCAGTCTGCCATCATCTTGTGCTGTCAGACTGCTGCCCAACATGGGGTCCTGGACGAATGTCAATTCACTCCCATTAAACAGTGAATCACTTAAACTGCATACAATGCTGCTATACGTGGCCACCAATACCAAATGTGCCCCCACGACCCCACTTAACCCCCCAACATCCACACTCTCAAGTTAAACCCAATTCTTCATATTCAATGCCCCCAAGGTCGCTAGCCATTTCCTCCCCATCATAAAGACTGTTGACTTCCTCCTTCTTTTGTGGGGTTGTAGTGGCAAAGTAGTAGTTTTGCTTGACTGACACTAATGTTGTGGGGAATGGGTTCAAATTTCATCATGGTAGCTGATGGAATTTAAATTCAATTAACAAATCTGGAATATGAACCTAGTTTTGGTGATGGTGGCCATCACAGCCATCACTGATGTTGTAAAAATCCATCTGATTCACTAATGTTCTTTAGGGAAGGAAATCATTATTTTTACCTGGTCTCGTCTGGTCCATGTGAGACTTCAGACCCAGTAACATGGTTGACACTTAAGTGCTGTTCTGAAACAGCCTAGTGAGACACTCAATTCAAGGATTTCAGCATGGGCAACAAATGCTGGACTTGCCTGTGATACCCTCTTCCAAAGAAAGGATGAAGAAATTTAAAAAGACACCGCCTGCCTCTATCCATGTGTTATTTAAACCTGCATGTACACTTTCACCATTACAGCTAGTTCAATACTTTCTTGACTGCCATATCATCCTGCACATTCTATAACCTCCTCTCATCCAAACCCCACTGACCATATCCTTTCCCATACTGTCTCACCCTTGCAGACCTACATTAGTTCCCAGTGCTTTAAATGTAAACTCACATCTTCATCTTGGCTTTGCTTTTTCCCTTCTTCACAACCTTCTCCAGCCCCACAATGGGATTGTGAAACATACCACATCAACCTTCGGTTTGTCCTTTTTTGACTTTTTAACCAATTTGTTAGCTACCTTATTTTTTGTCATAGTCCATTTTTGCCTAATTATCCTTCCGTCCAGCATCTTTGGAACCTTTATTTACACTGAATGCAAGGAGGTAACATTGCCAATTAGTAGCCAGTACATTTTTGGGCACGCTTTTCTTTGAGTAGTGCGTGGGAAGGAAAGCAAGAAAAGACAAAGAAAACCTCAATAAGACAGTCAATCTATAAATGTCACATACTCAAGCTCTTCCATTTTACAGAATTATTGTTAAGTTGCCCACAAGAGCAAAATCGCACGATTGTTTAGATCTGATAGGTCGACCTCAAAATATACCTTGAAGATTTATCAACAACAACTTACTCAAAGTAACAGAAGGTTGGATATCCTTTAATATTAAATTCCTGTTTAATTTCATCAAATTCAGAAGGATGGACGTTCATTCCAGCCATTACCTATTCAGGAAACAGTTAGCATTAGAATTTATAAATCATTGGTAGAAAATGACTGTGTATTTAATGAATTCAAGATGAATTTATAGCAAACAGCTCCTAATTATTTTGAGAATAGGTGCTTTTCCTGAATTATGTTCCAAAAGTTGCAATGTCCAGTTCTATGAAAATGAGGAATCTGGTGAGGAGCTAGTTCACTCTTAGTCCCAGAAACCTGAACTCAAAATAAAATATTTCTGTTCGGTCTAGGTTAAACTAACAATTAAAACTCCCAATTGTTTATTTTGCTTCAAACATCGAACAGACTGGGTGATGCTACATGACCCATAATGGAAAAAGACCAGATAGAAGGCCAAAACTGAGCTCGTGGAGCTGCGTATGGGAAGTTGTGAATAAAACAGTGACAATAGGCAGCTGTGGGATACGGCAAAGGAAGTTCATAATTAGTGGTTGAGATCTTATGGTGCTTATTAACAGCTTCCTTATGACTGCTGATAACACAGAAGTTCCAATTCCTAGTTGGTTGGCTGCTGTTGCCCAGTCAATGACCACATCCTTTATCATGAGGGGACAGGGAAATGGAGCTGACACTTCAACTTGAAATCCAATTGCAATTAGTCAATTTACAACATAGCATGTCATGACTATTGCCTCGCTATTTTTAGTTTTCCTGCCATTCATTCCAATGCAAAAATGTCTACCATTGCCCAATATTAGATAAGCGCCCACTTTCATTTTTAAAGCGTTGACTTGGTGGACATGCAATGTGATGAATGCCGCCTATTCAAAATATTCTTAGGATGTGGGCATCACTGATGAGGACAGGATTTACAATCCCTGTTTGCCCTCAAGGTGTTGATGGCTGGTCTTTTTCTGGAAATTGTATAGTCTATTTGTTGAAGATGCTTCCACAGGGCACAGTTCTAGTGAGGGAAAAGAAAGAAAAGTGATCATTTGCCCAAGGTTCAGATGATGTGTGACATGTAGGAGAAATGAAACTGATGGCGCCCTGCTGCCCTTGTCCTTCTGGATGATGGAGGTCATGAGTTTGACAGGTGCTGCCAAAGAAGCCTTGGTGAGTTGCTGCACAGCAGTTACAGTACACCATTGCTAAGGGTGATGGATGAGGTGCGCATCAACCAGGCTGCTCTGTCCTGGATGGTTTTCAGCTTCTTTAAACACGTAGCTGCATCTATTCTGACAAATGCAGACTACTTAAATACATTTCTGACTTTTGCCTTGCGAGTGGTTGAGAAATTTTGAAGATGCAGATGGTGAGCCACTGGACACAAAGTAGCATAGCCAGAAAATTTGAGTGACTATTCCAGTTGAGTTTCTGCTTAATGATTTTCCCCATGTTGATAGTGGGGGAAAATGCCATTCAGCACCAATGGAAGATTGGAGATTACACTAGTATTCAGATGGCGCTTAAGAGGTGCAAATGTCAACTGTCATCTATCATTGGGACAATATCCAAGTCATTTTTAAACAAGCCATTGTGACAAAAAGGTGTTTTTGGAAGGTGAATTTTAAAATAGGGGCAAGAGTTTGGTTAGCTCTGTTTTTAAAAGCAAAAGGTCAAGATTTTATTGTAGAAGCGGTCTGAACACATCATTGCTAAAAAGGTAATGGCTTCAGCTGACCGCCTCACAGAACCCACCGCCCACCGCCTCTCCCCACCCCGCCCCACCCCCCACCACCACTGATGTTAATGGATAAGATGTTTATACGTTGTGTTAATAAAAGACAGAGTAAACAGAGGGTTCAAAACACGAGTTTCAAAGTTTTGGTTCAAAAGAATCAACAGTCAAGATCAGAAAGAAGTATTTCAGTTCAGTTCAGGGTAACCAGTTGCCTCAGCAGAAGTGATTTCTAGTCCACAAAGCTTCTAAGCTCCGGGAGTTTGGATAGAAATCTTCCAGTGATTAGAGTTGTAAAAGACTAGGCCATCAGAATTGAGCAGGGGTCATACAAGTGGACACAGAACAGAATTATAAAAGAAAAATGGTCGCAACCATCCATAGCAAAAAATCTGGAAAGTGTCAGTTAAGGGAAGATTTAAAAATCTGAGAGAGGAATGATAGTTCTCTCAGATTGAGTCACTGTAACAAATAGTTTTGGGAGAGGTTGAAATTTTGTCTTGATGTTTGTGTTGAGATCTTTCTTACTATAATATGCCTAGCCTTGTTTGTTTTATTTTCTTATGTGTAACAACAAAACATAAGTTTATTAAAAGGTCATCAGCAGTCTCATCTGAAATCTCAGTGACTGACCATCATGTTACCAATTACAAAATTTAAAAATATGATCCATCAAGACAAAGTTCACTGTAGGATCTGTCTTGTCTAGTAATACCATTAACTGGATTGTAACACCATGGGCTGTTTCATTATGAGACACTGAAGTCAGGCGTGGGTATTGGGGATGCTGCTTGAAAGCACTAGGTAGTATTTGCTAGTTCATCTAAACAGGGTTGTCACATTTGAAAGTGCTTCACTTTGCCAAACTTGGATGAATTTAATGGCTGCAACCTTGGCCCGATCAACTGGGAACACTGATGCAGGCATTTTGGAGACCCTCGATGGGATTAAATCCCAATTAGGTAGCTTTTTGTCTGCCACCAGTGTTCCTGGGTCTTGGGAGACAATGATCCAATCTCCGAATATTTATTGGCCAATTTCAGGCAGCTCTTCAGTCCCAGCAGTGTTACCGAGAGCACGATCACTGCTGATACTGCAGAAGTCTCGAGAACAGGAGCATTTGCTGGAGGCACAGAGACAGACGAATGGGTCTGGTTTATAGATCAATCAAGACTTGACAAAAGGGGTGAAAGGTGCTGGGAGTGGAGTGGAGTGGAGTGGAGTGGAGTGGAGGACGCTTTTAGTGGGGCAGTCTGTATCCTGGAGGTCTCTCTGCAGGGCACAATCAGTAAACCCAGCTCTTGCTAGCTCAAAACGTGTGTCTTATATGGGAATAACCGAGCAAAAGAAATGCTGATGCAATTCAGCTGCAACACAAATGCCGACTTCAAATCGGAGAGAATGTGAAATGACATTGTGAAGGATGATCTTGACTGATGACACCCTGTGCGGCATTTCCTTCCTGGGCTTCAAAGTCTTAAACACAATGAAGCAGGACTGTGTATTTCATTACTGCTTTCATTCCTGCACATGCTAATAGAAGTCCAACTGACTGAGAAACCTGAACAGGATAACTGAATCATAACTGAACATCCAATTATAATGATCTATGCACAAAGTAAAAACCAAAAAATCTCTGTGCATGGTGCCTTTTTAATAGACCAGTGAAACTGTGATACTCACATGGGTGCCCTTTAGCTCTGTGGCAGCTTGTTGAAAGGCTGGCATCATCCGCTTACACACCCCACACCCTGATACGTGGGGCAAAGGGCAGGTCAAAGGCATCAGCAGAACAATAAACAGAAAGAGAGATAAGCATTGTACTAAATAAGTCAATGACAGATTTAACAAATCACTTCACCAGATGCCAATACGTACATATTACAGCTCAGCAAGTGCCATTCTTCACACGAAACTGTCCAATCCAATTACTTTCCCTCAACCTCTCTTTATATGCATTTGTATTTTGTTTCAGGTACCTAATTCTATTTTGAGTGCCTATCCATGACACTATTCAATGTGGATTGGGGAAATGAGTTATTTTTAGCGCACAAAATAAGAGGTAGTGGCTTAATAGGGGCAAAAAATTCATGGGGCTTTGATTGTGGGAGTAGGAATAAATAGTTTTGTTTTCCTTATTTCTTCAAGGCGGACTAGACCAGCATTTAGTGCCTATCCCTAATTGCTCAGAAGGCAGTTAGAGTTAACCACATTGCTATGGGTCTGGAGTCACAGATAGGTCAGACTAGATGAGGATGGCTGATTTTCTTCACTAAAGTACAGCTGTGAACCAATTGGACAAGGGCTGTAGCGGATAACTAACAGCAGCAATGAGGTCACCATTAGGGCAGATTCTAATTCTAGACTTTATTGAATTAAAATTTCACCATCTGCCATGGTGGTATTCAAATGTACGTTCGCAGGATATTAACCCTAGAATAGAATTCCAGTGGCATTACCATCATGACCCTGCCTCACTCACTTTCCACTGGCAGAGGGACTTGTGATGAGAGGACACATTAAAATAACTGGCATAACAGCAACAGGAGAAATGAAAATGTTGTGGGACAAAGGATTAAGATCAGCAATACACTATATGCAAGAGCAGTGAAAGCAGATTCCACAAGAATTTTTGAAAGGCCATTGGGTATTTATTGAAACGAGTCAAGCTGTAGATGGATGAAAGCAAAGGATAGGTGTGAAACTAAATTAGACTGTTCTTTCGAAGAGCTGGCATGGACATATTGAGCTGAATGGCCTCTTTGTGGTTTAAGATTACATGACTCACTTTTATAGTCCTTGTCCTCAATTTAAACCCACTTTTCCATGATTCCCCAATCAGTAGAAACTGTTTTTCACTATTCACTTTCCATCATTTTGAACACCTTAATCAGTTGCCTCTGTTTTAGCCTTCACTAATCCAATGAATAAGGTCCACATTTGTTCTGGTTTCAAAATTCAGCGATTTGCATTCACACAATTACTTGTCATTCAATATGATTTAGCTATTTATCTTCCATGGTTGTTAACATTCTTTATTAAGCACCTCATACGAATCCAGAATTGCACTATATTCTGTCATTCTCAGACACCTACTTTCCTTTTTAACAGAGGCTTCATCTACTTCTCACCTTTGAAAAGATCCACATAGCTGAGATTACACAGTTTGTCAACTTTCTTGCTAGTCAGGGCGTTCCTTCTTTCATTATCCCTTTCCAAAAAATGTACCAGTCCTTTATCTGTATCTATACCTACCTGCCCATTCTGCTCAGCTGGCTTAGGTCTTCCACAGGACAATTCCTGAAATGTTAATTATGCCTCTCCTTGTAGATGACTTGTCAAACATTTCCAGCATGTTCTTTTTGTTTTTAGGTTTATAGAAATATTGTTCTTTCCTACATTTAGTTCATCAGCCAACTTCAATATCATTTCCCTTGTGTTTATGTCCAAGCCTTGCCTTGCAATGGAATCATGAAAAGTTAGTACAAGGGACCCATCACACTTAGTTTTGCACACATCAAAAGCAAGCCTAAAACGTATTGCCACTCGGAAACCAAGCACAGAAAATATGCAGTTGGTTGACGATCTGGTTGCAGCTTATCTCATTAGGCTTGTTCACAATGCAGTCCTAATGAAGGGTTATACCTGAAAAATTAACCCATCTTTCTCCCGGAGAAGATCTACTAACCACGCAATTCCAGCCTTTTGTTCTTTTAAGTTTCTGAAATGTGTTTCATATCTATTTCTAGCAAGCTGTTCTGTTCATTCGATAAAAGCATGATTGCCAGAAAACGTTGAGCGCCTCTTTAAATCAATGCAGAACAGCATATGCTCGTTAAACTGCGAATGACTATGCCTTATATTGCCTTTGAACTTTGCACAGCCCGAGAATACATTTATGAAAGTGCACTACAGAGTTGTAGATGAGTTGATGCTCAGGATCTTTATTAACAAAAATGTGACAGAAGTATAAACAGATGCAGGGTTCATCCTTACCACTACGAGGTTGAGGTGCAGTGGGTGGGAAAGGCGTGGGGTTAAAAAGAGAGGAAAGCATTTAGGGGCTAAATCAGATTACAATTGCATAATGGGGGAAAGAGGCAACAATTTAAAAGAAACCAAAAATAAAGTACCGCAAGCTCTTGCAGCACTCACGTTACTCAATAAACACTATGCAGATTCTTAACAATTTGAAGATAAAAACACAAAAGCACGAGCAGCTATTCCAGAATGAAAATAAGTCACAAAGCAACAAAACACTGACTGAGTAACAGAAGGCAGAGAGGAATCTTGCTGCTTCATTACCATCAGAGGTTGCAGCAGTGCAAACAGTGTAAAAAGTATTCTTTGCAAAAATAGCATGGAGCCTTTTTCTAATGTGAATTCCTTTCACTCAGCTTCTTTTTCTCTCCTGTATTTTAGTGTGGACCCATATAATGCAGGAAAGGGGACCTTGTATTCCCAAAAAAGCAGTCACTATTCACGCACAATCCTTGCGAGTCAATGAAACACAGGCACACAAGAGGCCATTCGACCCTTTCTGTCATTTAATTAGATTCTGGTTGACCTGTATCTTATCTCCATTTACCCACCTTTGTTTTGCAACCTTTAATTTTCTTGGCTAACAAAATCTAATGATCTGTCTTGAAATTTTCAAATGAAGCCCAGCTCTGGTGTTTGGTGGAAAAGAAAATATGCCCACTACCCTGTGTATGATGGTATGATATTTGACACTGGGTGGCAAGGATGAAACAGCAGAATCCAACTCTGTCTTCACAAAAACATTTGCCATTTTTACTGCATGGCAGTCAGGTGGAAGAATCCTGGTCGATACCCACTCCATCTATCCCAGATGTCTCCTGACATCCCTCTTTTTGTAAAGACCCTTGTACGTGGCCTTTCAGATTGATTTTTTTTCTGACTGATGGCATACAAAGTGAGTTTTCTTGTTAGGTCCTGTAACACTGTCCCCCAGCCCCACTTTCCATGCAATTGCAACATGTCACCACTCATCCCCTCAATCATGGACTGTACAGCGAGTGGGATAAATATGTAATGTTACACCTGACTGGCTCAGAATCTGAATGCATGCACAGAAAAAAAACTTACACGGGGCGTAGAAAATCATCAGAATCGGTCGTTCCTCCTTCTTTACCAGCTTTCTGAATTCCTAAGGAAAAAGCAGATAAGATGACTATAGAAAGTTAGGCAATACATCAGAGAGCAGTGCACCAGAAGTGAGAGAAAGGCAGGAAGCCTGCAGTCTTAAAGAAATTGAATGCAAAAACAGTTCACTTTGGTACAGTACTGGCACAGTGCTGGACTGCCGAGAGTTGCATATCTTTTGCTTCACTGGACAAACAAGACAGCTTACTGAGGGGAGTTCTGAAAGATCCTAGTTTTATCTGAAGAGGAGTAGGAAAGCCTTGGCCATCAACTCTTAAACCTCATGCAATAGCACTTAAACAGATTCCAGATCACTTTTCACATTGCTGTGTGTGGGACTAAGCGATGCTCAAACTGGATGTCACATTTGCCTGTGGCAAAGAATGATTACACTTCAAAACAGTAATTCAATGGCTGGGAGGTAGCTCTGGAATTCTTGAGCCACTGGAAGGATTCTGTTAAAATAAAAACAAACTCTTACTTAGAAAAAATATTGCACTGCAAAAAAAAAAAAAAGTCCCCCCATTTTTGGAATGTATTTCCTCACCCTGTAGTCAGAAAATTGACAATAAAGGGAGAACAGAATGAACATATCACTGGTTGTTTTTTCCTGAATGATTCAGCAAATGGCTACGTTCAAAATAAAGAACAGCATTGCTCTGTGCTCTTTTGTACATATTTATATGACTATTCAAAATTATTTAAAATTGTTTTAATTTTTTTCAATTTTCCATTTTAAAAATCCTTACAGAACACTGCTTATTGCTGTTAGCTTTCAAACCCATCAACTTGGTAAAACAGGGGAGACAATAGCCCAGTGGTATTATCGCTGGACTGTTAATCCAGAGACCCAGATAATGTTCTGGGGACCTGGGTTTGAATCCTGCCACGGCAGATGATGGAATGTGAATTCAATAAATATCTGGAATTAAGGATCTAATGATGACCATGAATCCA
Organism: Rhincodon typus; assembly: GCF_021869965.1. NCBI lineage: Eukaryota > Metazoa > Chordata > Chondrichthyes > Orectolobiformes > Rhincodontidae > Rhincodon > Rhincodon typus. Next base: position 90,326,430 of record NC_063338.1, on the reverse strand, counting down.
TCGTCGATTGTCGGAAAAACCCATCTGGTTCACTAATGTCCTTCAGGGAAGAAAATTGCCATCCTTACCTGATCTGGTCGAGATGGTCTGGTCCAGACCCACAACAACATGGTTGACTCTTAACTGCCCTCTGGGCAATTAGGGACGGGCAATAAATGCTGCCTAGCCAGCGACGCCCTCATCCCGTGAATGAATTAAAAAAAGTCTAAATATTCTGAGCATAATCTCACCTTTTACTTTATATATGCAGAATTGACAACATGCAGCTCTGATGTTTTGGACTGGGATAATTTTAATAACATTTCTTCACAGGTCAAGAGGAATCTCTGGTCTGATGTGACACTTTGTTATTGTATTGTTTGTTTCAGCTATAAAGGCCCACAATACCCAAATGGTTAATGACGTGGGTGAAACCAGAAAATGGCTGAACTGTTTTAAAGGTGGTTGAATTGGAGACAAAAAGAAGTTTTTCATTTATAAAATATCTCACAAAAACACACCACAGCAAGTAACATGTAATGAATTAACTTTGAAATGCAATTATTACTGCTACATTGACAAGCCAACCAGCCATTTTGTATACAGCGAGATCCTGTTAACAATCAAATGAATTGGATTTCGATGCTGTTAGGAAGAGTGTAATCAAAAGCATCTCATGAGAAAGGTAAATAGCAAAAGTGTTTTTTAAAAGAAAACATCTTCCAGCTAATGTGTAATTTCCCTGTTGGCACAAAACCAGGCGGCAGGGGGGTGGAAGAGAAGAAAAGGATAGCCCCTACTTCAGAATTCCAAATTTGAAAAAAGCCACTTAATGCACAGGCTGTCAATCCCTTAATCAGGGTTTGGCATCCTTCCTGTTCACCCAGGTCAAAGGGGTGAAGTAAATAGAAAAGTACCAAGTGCTAGAAACCTGCCAATAAAAGTACAGCTTTAGGGATGCACCAAAACATAAATCTTATTCTTTCAACTGTTGACCAGCATGTACAGCACTTTCTATTTTTACTTCAAAGAAACACTTTGCCTATTTTGCTCCTGGCTGTACAATACTCTTCCCACACAATGCTGTCTTTGGGACTTTGACCCCTACAGATAGTTTGAATGATGAGAACCTGCACCACCACTGAGCTGGGAGAAAAACTGTCACTTACCCTGATGTCCATTTGACTCCAGTAATTTGAACTCCCAATAACCAACAAGATTACATCATCAGGATAATGTCCCCCATTATAAATGCCTCTTTTCTCTCACAGTTGGAACCAGTCAAGAGCTCAGAATACTCAAGTACTTTATGGCCAACGAAGCACTTCTGCTGTATGGTCATTGATGCAGCAAACATGATGGTCAATTCACAGACAGCGATCTCCCAGAAACAGCAATATGAGAATAAAACAGATAATCTGTTTTCTGAGATGTTGGCCGAGGCATAGTGTTATCCAGAGATCACTCCCCTGTCTTTCGTAATGGCCGGATAATATCCTTTTAGGTGCAGGTTGAAGAATAAATATTGTCCATGGCACCAGGGAGAACTCACCCGTTCTTTTTCACTCACCTGAGACGCCAGGCAAGGTCTCAGTTTAACATCCCATCCAAAGGCCAGCACCAGTGCTCCTCCACTAGTGCATGGGGAGTGTCATCATGAATAGCTGGCTCAAATCTCAGATGTGGGGATCCTGAATCCAGAACTTTTAGATTTAGAGCAGAGACTACCACCGACCCAATGCTAACACATATAACATACAATTCATTAAAAGTCAGGACTTGAGTTTTTAAAATACTGACTAGGGTTCAAGCACCAGAATTGGCACCCAAGTCCTGGTATTGGCACTCATCTAAAGCAGCAGGTTAGAGAGGGGTGCAGACACATCATAGCTGGATCTTTCCAGTTGACTCTTTAAGGGATTCTGAGGAATATCTTCCATCCTCCACTAACCTGAACTCATTCAAAACTCTGCTATGTCCTAAATCACATTAAGTCCCATTCACTCATAATCCCGTTGCTTGATGACTTCCTATAACTACTAAATTACCGCCTCAAATTTAACATCCTATCTGCGCATTCAAACCCTTTCTTCGCTTGATCCCTCCGTAACTTGAATTCCCTATACTCTTCACTGTGTTCCTCCAATTCAAAGCAGCCTCAACCTGCCTTCATTTCCTTAACCCAGCACTGGCTGCCAGACTTCAATTGTTCAAACCTGAGCTATGGTATTTCCTTTCTAACCTCTCTAGCTCTCTACATCTCTCTGTTGAAGCTTTTGCCCATCTGCACTCATGTCTCCTCCTTTAGCTTTGTCATTTTTTTGGTCTGATTACGCTCTGAAGTGTATGTTTTACTGTCTTAAAAGGTGCTACATAAATGCAAGGTAAACATAAACTTTCTATCCTGAAAGTAATATATGCCTTAGCTCTGCATTCATGTCAAGATATTGATCCCCTGCTTCTCACCCCAAATAGAAGTATCAGTGAAACTTACATGTGGAAACAGCTAATCCAATTTCAAAGGGAAGGATTCATTATTGATAAGGAGCTCAAGAATGGTAAAAAGACTGCTCAAATGAAATTGTATGACGTGGCTTTGAACAGCACTTGCTGTGGCCAGTTTCTACGGCTTCTCAGATTTTGCTTAAGGAGTTATTTAGCTTGTCTTCCTGGTGACCGTGTTATGTTCTGTACTTGGGTTGTGAAGAGAGCATTTTATTTTGTTTTAGGCACAGTGAACTCAAAGGAAATTTGCCCTTTAAAGCCCTTTTGGGAATCATTGAAATTTTTTTATTCTCAATTGCGCTCTTCCATAGAACTGCAAGCACTGGCAGCTTGTTGATCATCATCTGAAAGCAGCGCTGAAGAGGTGGGAGGGGTCTTGAACAGCATAAATGCTGTCATGAACAGGTTCTGATAAAGGGTCATCATCGTCCTGACACATTAAAAGTTTCTCTCTATAAGTGACATCTAATCTGCAGGGTATTTTCTGTTTTTACCTTAGATTTCAGACATCTGCAGTTATTTGGTTATTGAGCTCAGCAGGATATTGTTGGGCACAATTTTCCACAACAAATACTACTTCAAATGAGAGACAACAAGGTGCAGGGCTGGATGAACACAGCAGGCCAAGCAGCATCATAGGAGCAGAGAGGCTGACGTTTCGGGCCTAGACCCTTCATCAGAAAAGGGGGAGGGGAAGGGGGTTCTGAAATAAATAGGAGAGTTGCAGTGGTAGAGAGATCCCCTGAGGTTTGTCCGGAGGGAGGAGGGCAACTTCTTCAGGCTAGGCATCCTTAGAAGAGGCTTCGCAGTGGGGTTAAAATTGAATCAGAGATAGTAGGAACTGCAGATGCTGGAGAATCCGAGACAACAAGGTGCAGGGCTGGATGAACACAGCAGGCCAAGCAGCATCATAGGAGCAAATGACCTTTTTTTTGGCTGATTCAGGTGATGTGGGTGACCTGGCTGGGCCAGCACCCATTGCCCATCCTCAATTACTCCTGAGAAGATGGTGGTGAGCTGCCTTCTTGAATCGCTGCACTAAAGCGGTGATCAGCATACTTACACTGCCATTAGAGAGGGAGTTCGAGGATTTTGGACCAGTGACAATAAAAGAATGGTGATACATTGCTAAATCATGGTGGTGTGTGGCTTGAGGGGAACATGCAGATGGCATTGTTCCCATGCGTCTGCTGCTTTATCTTTCTAGATGGTGATGCTCGTGGGCTTGGAAGGTGCTGCCTCAGGAACCTTGGTGAATTCCTACACTGCATCTCACAGATGGTGCATACAGCTGCTACTAAGCTTTGGTAGTGGAGGAAGTGAATGTTTGTGGATGTGGTGCCAACCAAGCTGGCTGCTTTGTCCATGTTTTGCATGAAATGAAGGAGAGGAAGATTTGGAGCTTTAGGGGAGAGCAGGGTAAGTGAGATTAGTTCCATTGCTCTAGCAAGGGCTAGTATAAACACAGAGGGCTGAACATCCTCTTGCTGTGCAGCAAATCTCGGCAGTTCTGTGATTGTTTCGTTGTGACTTTCTAGGGTTGTCAGACTTTGGGTTATGGAGTCAGATTTTCACATTTTACACTGTATCATTACGTTAAAATATCAAATTATACAGTTGTGTTTATGAAAATAAAATTCCTCCAAAAAAACTTAAAATAATTGAAGCCCACATTGTGCAGCAAGCATTACATTTCCTTTATGCTACAATCAATAACATTGACAGACTTGCAATCCCACATACACAAACAAAACAAAACAGTATTGTTATCACCATTGAGAATCCCATTTCCCAGCTAAGTCGATAATCACGAATAGTGTCAAACCTTCTCACTGTCAATGTGAACCACATCCTTCGCGTCAGGATTCTCTTCCCACAATGGAGCGCCCTCTGGATCCCTCATAAATGCCACCATTGACTGTAAACAATCAGAAAGAGTGCAAAGCTCTTAAATGTCTAAGCTGAGGAGTAGAATCTCAGTTCTGAATACACAAATTATTGATAGTGGTACAGACGATTAAAGGAAATGAAAAGATGTGCATCTAAAACTTCTTAGGCTCATGGTAATATGCTTCTTCCACCCTGATCTCAAAAAGGTTCCTCTCAAAGTGGCAGGGACAGGGACAGGGACAGGAGATTCCATCCACCGTTACGATATTAACTAGAACAGGCCAACAAATCAGGCACACTTTAGGAAGAAATGCATGCATCAGATTTTGTTCTATTTCTCCACTCTCTTCTCCCAGTTCTCCAACACTGCCTCCTCCAGAGAAGAGAGAAAACTATTTATGGTTCAGTCCCAAGTGCTGAACCAAGTGACAAAAAATGGCGGTCTGTTTTGCAAGAAGAATTGATGATTTGTAGTACAAAAAGGAAGCATGGCTTTGGCTGCTCATTTTTACCAGAAAGTCACCTTTGTTATGGCTGTCAAGACAGCCCGCAACCAGAACGTGAATACCACCACTCTCCCGTCACCAGGTATTAGTGCACTGACAAGCCAGACCAGCAGACCTTCACAAACATTGCACAAAACAGCCAGGGAGTTGGATCCCCTGAGAGAAATCCAACCACTTAGTTTACACAGAAAGATTTAAAACTCTGACTCAGGAGACTGTAAACAGTTTCAAAAACCACAACTTTGGATCACTGAGAAAGGGGGAGGTTGGGAAGGTTACTGGATGCCAGAACACAAGAACTCCCGAAAGGCCAATTTAGCAGTGATAACAGGAGGCCTTTCATGCAATGAGTGATTTGCATGCAAAATAAAATTACAACCTGGGCACCTTTGGAAATCATTTAAGGAAGTACATAATTTAAAAAGCAATCTGATGTTCGGGAAAGTAGAGGCCTGTAGATTTTGAACAAATGTAATGCAGATACTGAAGCTGGATAATCACTCTGATCCATTGTCATTTGACTAGGCTTGCTGAAACAAAATAAGCCAATCTGGTTTACCTCAAGTCCTGCTACGCAATGACTGCGATGGAAACTCTATGCCTTAGAACATAGAACATAGAACAGAACAATACAGCACAGTACAGGCCCTTCGGCCCACGATGTCGTGCCAACCTACTACCCTACTCTAAGATCAAACTACCCTGCATACCCTACATTTATTGGTGGCTAAAAGACTGAAAAATATTAGGGGTGATAGGCTGATGGGAAAAACACAATCAATTGTGTGCAACAGCACTTCTGGAATATAAAAGGGAAAAAACAGAAATTAAAGAAATGGAACTTGAGCAATTAGCCCCATGTTCCTGATCCTTCAGCACCCTTGCAAAATGGGGCTGGCAGGTCATAAGACCTTCCTGTGGGCCTGCTCCTGCATGTAGTGTTCACTCATGCCCTCAAGGTATTTACAGGAAGGTTATGTATATCTGCATAAAGAGTCTGGTTAACCAAAACACACCCACTTGTATGATCTGTGGCTTCTCTTCAACCACAAAGGGGAATGTAATCTCAACACTTCCTGCTTTTAGATCTTTACATTATGCATCTCATAGTCCATTTTACAGAATCACTTTATTTTAAATACTAGGGTGCATTAATTCCCATGAGGAGACCCCCTGTGTAGCTTATAAAATATTCCAATTTATACCCAAAAAAGACAAATAAAGTAAAACACTTTGTATCAAACTAGCTGATTTCAGGCCAGGTAACATCTGGCTTCAGTGAGTCAGGGCTGTGGAGGTACTGGCGTCAGGTGTGGATGGGGGAAGAGAGAACAACTAGCTTTATTTTCATGTCCAGAGACTTCTGCTATACAGCGCACATGAAGATGCCAGGGAAGAAAAGGTCAGGCTCAAATGCAATACACTTCATGGCTGAATAGCTGCCAAGGTTTATTGCCCTAGATTCATGGCAAGAGCGGCCAAATTGGGTCTGTTCTCTGAAGACTGTACATGGATTCTTATCCTGGCAAGGGTCCACACTTTCAGGAGAAAGTGCATGTGGCACAAGAGGTAACTCAATGAGTGTGAACCCAAAACCATGTCTACTTCTTTCTAGGTGGTTGGAGGGAGAATAGGAGAGACTTGGACTTGATTGCACACACTATTTTTCATCCTTGTTTATTAAACAGCTTACAGCACTGGCTCCACTGAACACTTCTCATGGACTTGATTCAAAATGAAAATTTACACTTTTCCTCTAACCAGCTGCTTGTATACAGGAATGTATATCTGCTTTGCATAATAGTTAAGATAGATGTTTCCACTGTTGGATGGAATACTTTATTCTTTAATGCAGCTCAAGCAGTTGTACTATTGGGAAGTGATTGAGAGTCAAACCACAATAGTTTGCAGCAGCAGTTGATTACAATGCTGACAAAAAAAATAGAGGGAGGGTAACTGAGGATATACAATACTTAACTCAGAAATGTCAACCAAAATGATTTACTATTCCTTGTTCTCAAATGAATATTGTTCAGGGATTAGCAATAAAGGTAGGTTTGATGGACTCTTGTAGCACAGCGCTAGTGACCCTAAATCTGAGCCAGGTACCCACCTGCTCCAGAAGTGTGTCAAAACATCTCTGAACAGATTTATTCAAAATATCTAAAGATAGGTTTGAGAGCGTTTGTGCAATGCATACATACATGCTTGTGTATGTCTGCAGGCATTAGTGCAGGGTGTCTTGGAAACAGGCTTCATGGCAGACAGTCTAAGCACGGTAACCTGCAATTGAAGCAGACTCATACTCAAAGGAGCCCCTTGGCTACAGTTATCATTAAGGTACCCTCTAATGTTTTACTAGGTTTGTGGAATCGCAACTTAGAAGGACTGACCGGTGCATAGAATGCATGGAATCTTTTGGATTGCTGCATATTTACCTGCATTCTTTCCAATGAGAGAAAGATTGACACATCTAAGAACTGATTATATGTTGGAGGAAAACTGACCAAAATAAAACTATTTTCAAAGGCAAGGCCAAGCACTTGAGGGTTTTGCTGTCCTTCAAGCACAGCACATCCAAACCTATAGCCAGGAACACAGCAAATAAAAACAAAGCAATGTTCAATTAATCTTTAAGGGGAGGCTGGAACATAGTGGTGACGATACTAGGCTGGTAATTCAATGTCCCTAATATTCTGGGGAAAATAAGTTGGAATCCCAAGTAGGAAAATGGAAAAATTTGAATTCAATACAAATCTGAAATTTATAAAATAATTTGTCTGAAGACAACCACATAACTATAACCCATCTTGTTCACTAATATCCTACAGGTGAGAAAATTAGCTGCTCTGGCCTACATATGACTCCAGACCCACAGCAATGTGGTTTACTCTTAGCTGTCCTCTGAAATGTCCTAGAACAAACCATTCAGTTCAAGGGCAATACTGCTGGCCCAGCCAGCCATGCCCACCTCCCACGAGTGAACAAAAGTAACAATCACTGTAAAAACCCACAAACACTTGGCACAGACAATTATTACCTTGAACGTTTCAGGCCTTTCGTATTCAACGTGGAAAGCTCCGTCCCTATACAATTAGAAACACTCAGGTATTAGTATCTTTCAGCACAAATATGAACACACTTGTCCCCTCAAAAGCCAAAGCACTCTCCCTTGCATTGTCCTCTTCAAAACAGAGAGATTAATTAAAGAGACACAGAAACATACATCTTGCCATCAGAATGGCAAGTACTGATTCAACCAGTTTTGCACAACAGCCAGCACAACAAGGTGGCCTAGATTTGCTTTGAACTATCGTTTGTTCCAAAATTATGTTAATGCACCATAAATGTGACTACCAGTTGGGTCGGCAAGAGAACAATTACCGTGGACACAGTTCCTGGGCTAGGTGCAGGACAGAGCAGTAGGTATGCCTTGTTCAGCGAGTGACTATTTTTCAAATACCCTTACAGCAAGTGCAAGTGCTGCTGGCGCTTCCATGAGCTCGACCATGATGCCTGAAGATCACGCTAATATGCATCATCTATGCTTAAGTTTGACAAGTAAGGTGGTGTTGGGCAGAGGAAGCTGCTAGCCCAGCAGAATTAAATATAGGATAGAAGCAGACAAAGAGAGGAAAAAGTTTTAATAAAGCAATGTTTTTAATAATTCCTGATACTTGGGCTTATTAGGGATATGTTGCTTGGCTTTGTGCGGGAAGTTCGCGTTTCACAAACATGATTGCGTTTTCTGAGGCAGTAACAAAGGTGATTGATGAAGGCAGGGTGGTAAGTGCTTTCTATGTGGACTTTAGCAAGGACTTTGACAAGGTCTCTCACGGCAGGCTGATACAAGAGGTGAAGTCACATGGGATCTGTAGTGAGCTGCTGAGATGGATACAGAACTGGCTTGGTCATAGAAGACAGTGGTGGTGGAAGAGTTTTTTTCTGACTGCAGATCTATGACCAGTGATGTTACATGGGATCACTGCTGGGACCTTTGTTGCTTGTAATATCTATAAATTATTTGGAAAAGAATGTGGGTGGCCAATTAGTAAGTTTTCAGATGGCACAAAGATTGGGAAAGCTGAGGATAGTGAGGAGGATTGCCAGAGGAGAGGCTGGAGATTTGAACGGAGAAATGGCAGTTGGAGATTAATCCAGACAATTGTGAAGTGATGTATTTTGGAAGATCTAATGCAGGAAGGAAGTATACAGTAAATGGCAGAGCCCTTAAGTAGCATCAACATACAGAAGGACCTAGGTCCACAGTTCCCTGAAGGTGGCAACACAAGTGGATAAGGTGGTCAAGAAGGCATATGGTATGCTTGCCTTCATTTTGTGGGGCATGGAGTATAAAAATTGTAAAATCATGTTGCAGCTATATAGAATTTTATTAGGCTACATTTAGTATATGGCTGTGGAGACTTTGGACAGGGTACAGAAATAGTTTATTAGGATGTTGCCTGATTTGGAGGGTATTAGCTGGAGAGATTGGACAAACTTGGTTTGTTCTCACTTGAAAGCAAAATAAAGAGCGGATTGATAGAATTTTACAAAAGTCTGAGAGAGAACGGATAGTCGGAATCTTTTTCCCCAGGGTTGAAATGTCAATTACTAGGGGACATAAGTTTAAGGTAAAAAGGGGTAAAAAGTTCAAAGGAGATGTGAGAGGGTGGTAAGTGCCTGAAATGTGCTGCCGGTGGTGGTGGTGGTGACACTGCCTGCTCTCTTAGGTAGACCTTGTGGCACTATTCAAAGAAGAACATGTGAAGTTCTGCACATCCTGATCAATACTTACACCTCAAGCAAAACCAACGATCAGATGGTTTGTTGGATTTTGCTGTGCACAAGCTGGCAGTTGCACTTTTTATTTTGGAGCAGTGACTAAACTTGAATAGCACTTTGGTCTTGAAGTTGTGAAGGGTGCTATATTGATGCAATGTTTCTTTTTGAAAGCGCTTTAAAGCTGCTACCAACCAAGAAGAATACTGTGATTTTTATACAAGGCAGTCAACAACAAAGAAAAAGTTTTCCAAATAAAAACACAAACTACAGGAGCAAACAGCAGAACATGCCAGAACGTAAACGTACTGTTCAGCTATGCTGATATGGGCAAGTGCCAAGCTGGGAAGATAGGAAAAAAAAGACAGGAAGGGCAACTGTAGCCCAGCAGCTGGTTTCAGAACAACACTTGCGGAAATCATACAGCAAGGCACCCATCTGCTGCTCTCAGTCAGAGGACAATCTGTGGCTTCAGCAGAAAACAACATGCAACAGTCACCAAAATTTCAATAAAAGTGGTCCCGCTAGAAGTACTAAACCTCAGCATTTAACGGACTTCGACTCTACTTACTTGTAATGCAACAACTCAACGCCATTTTTCTTTGAGGCTGGTTCCACTTTCATCTTCTTGCACAGCTTCCTGCTTTCACTGTTCCTGGAAGAAGATAGCAGCATGACATGACTGTAAATGGGGAGACAGTCTCTGACTTTAGTCTGTATTGCATCTATACTTCAAATTCTTCCTTCACAGAAAGCCACAGATTCTTATAGTGCAGGTTGTCTGCCTAGCATCCTTATACATTCAGCTGCAACAGATTATAATACTATCTGGGCTTAGTCCATCTCAAGTTGTCAGTAGGTAGCATTCACAAGCTTCTTTGGCTGAAGGAGCTCCATTAATGTGCCTCCAAGACAATTATCATTTTGCTGGTGATCAAAGGCAGGAATCGCAAGTGAGTAGCAGTGAAGCAGCAATTAGCCAATTTGTGGGAAACAATTAGGACAAGGCTAACCAACATCCCATCTCTGGCATTCACCTTTGAAGGGCCCTTGAGGCATACTGGCAGTGATCCCTACCTCTGAACCAGAAGCCATAGGTTCAGATGCCACCTGTTCCAGAAGTGTGTCATAACATGCCCAAGAAGATTGATTAAAATATCTGTAAAATGCAAAACAAAAGGGCTCTTGTGGCACACAGTGGTAGTGTTCCCTACCTCTGGGCAAAAAGATCCGGGTTCAAGAACCACTTGCCCTGAGAAAATTGATTAAAAACATTTAGGTGGGCTTGGGGTACAGTGGCAGTATCGCTGTCAGCCAGAGCATTCAAGCTCACCTGGTCTTCAGGTGTATTAATGGTTGATTGAAAATAGCTATGAAATGCAATTACAGCTTTCACCTGTTGTACACTGTGCATTGTTTTGTTAATTTCAAGTGGTACAGCACAAGCTCCTCTGATGGCAGTTTGAAAGTTCACTGACTTCAAACAAAATTGGATTGAAGCAGGCTCATGTGGGGCACAAATAAACGCACAGATCAGTTCAGCAAAATGGACTGTTTTTGTGTTGTAAATTCAATGCAAACAGCAAAGGGCAGGCAGCAATGACTTAAGTCTTTCTTCTAAAAACCAGGAGAAAACACAACAAAGTAATAATCACAGAGATAGGAGGAACTGCAGATGCTGGAGAATCTGAGATAACAAGGTGCAGAGCTGGATGAACACAGCAGGCCAAGCAACATCAGAGGAGCAGGAAAGCTGACGTTTCGGGCCTAGACCCTTCTTCAGAAATGGGGGAGGGGAAGGGGGTTCTGAAATAAATAGGGAGAGAGGGGGAGGTGGATAGAAGATGGATAGAAGAGAAGATAGGTGGAGAGGAGACAGACAGGTCAAAGAGGCGGGGATGGAGCCAGTAAAGGTGAGTGTAGGTGGGGAGTTAGGGAGGGGATAGGTCAGTCCAGGGAGGACAGACAGGTCAAGAGGCCGGGATGAGGCTAGTAGGTAGGAGATGGGGGTGGGGCTTGAAGTGGGAGGAGGAGATAGGTGGGAGGAAGGACAGGTTAGGGAGGCGGGGACAAGCTGGGCTGGTTTTGGGATGCGGTAGGGGGAGGGAAGCTTGTGAAGTCCACATTGATAACATTGGGCTGCAGGGTTCCCAAGCGGAATATGAGGTGCTGTTCCTGCCACCTTCGGGTGGCATCATTGTGGCACTGCAGGAGGCCCAGGATGGACATGTCATCTGAGGAATGGGAGGGGGAGTTGAAATGGTTCGCGACTGGGAGGTGGCGTTGTTTAGTGCGAACCGAACGTAGATGTTCTGCAAAGGGGTGCCCAAGCCTCCGCTTGGTTTCCCCGATGTAGAGGAGGCCACAACGGGAATAGCGGATACAGTATACCACATTAGCAGATGTGCAGGTGAACATCTGCTTGATGTGGAAAGTCTTCTTGGGGCCTGGGATGGGGGTGAGGGGGGAGGTGTGGGGGCAGGTGTAGCACTTCCTGCAGTTGCAGGGAAAAGTGCTGGGTGTGGTGGGGCTGGAGGGGAGTGTGGAGCGGACAAGGGAGTCACGAGAGAGTGGTCCTTCCGGAAAGCAGATAAGGGTGGGGAGGGAAAAATGTCTTTGGTGCTGGGATCGGATTGCAGATGGCAGAAGTGTCGGAGGATGATGCGTTGGATCCGGAGGTTGGTGGGGTGGTATGAGAGGGCGAGGGGCTTCTGTTTTGGTTGTTATTGCGGGGAGGGGGTGTGAGGGATGAGTTGTAGGAAATGCAGGAGACACGTTTGAGGGCGTTCTCGACCACTGAGGCAGCGGAAGACATCTGAGATGTTCGGGAGTGGAATGCCTCATGCTGGGAGCAGATGCGGCGGAGGCAAAGGAATTGGGAACAGGGGATAGCATTTTTGCAGGAAGGTGGGTGGGAGGACGTGTATTCTAGGTAGCTGTGGGAGTCGGTGGGCTTGAAATGGATATTGGTTTCCAGGTGGTTGCCAGAGATGGAAACAGAGGTGTCCAGGAAGGAGAGAGAGGTATCAGAGATGGTCCAGGTGAACTTAAGGTTGGGGTGGAAGGTGCTGGTGAAGTGGATGAACTGTTCGAGCTCCTCGTGGGAGCACGAGGCAGCGCTGATACAGTCATCAATGTAACGGAGGAAGAGGTGGGGTTTACGGCCAGTGTAGCTACGGAAGACGGATTGTTCCATGTAACCTACAAAGAGGCAGGCATAGCTTGGGCCCATGCGGGTACCCATGGCCACCCTCTTTGTCTGTAGGAAGTGGGAGGAATTGAAAGAGAAGTTGTTGAGGGTGAGGACGAGTTCGGTTAAGCGGATGAGGGGGTCAGCGGAGGGGGACTGGTCGGGCCTGTGGAATAGGAAGAAGCAGAGGGCCTTCAGGCCATCTGCATGGGGAATGCAGGTGTATTGGATGCAGGTGGAATGGATGTCCATGGTAAAGATGAGGTGTTGGGGACCAGGGAATTGGAAGTTTTGGAGGAGGTGGAGGGCGTGGGTGGTGTCACGGACGTAGGTAGGGAGTTCCTGGACCAAGGGGGAGAAAATGGAGTCGAGATAGGTGGAGATAAGTTCGGTGGGGCAGGAGCAGGCGGAGACAATGGGTTGACCAGGGCAGTCAGGTTTGTGCATTTTGGGAAGGTTGGTCAATCTTAACAGAAAGATAGCTACTTAACTGGACAAGTAAATACATTGCAATAAGGAGGAAGGTAGGAATTTAGGGGAAAATGTTGGAGAGTTGCCATGGCTAACATTCTCAGAAGTTTGACGAGCTGAGGGGCAATAAGCACCTGTCCAAAGATATACAGAGTCATAGAGAATGCAAAACTAAATCCATGTTCACTGCTGAGTTAGTCAGCTTGGACCAGAATGACACCAGAAGAGATTTTCTTTATTTGATCCAAGGATATGGGTATCACCA
>NC_063338.1:90300149-90312342 GCF_021869965.1 Rhincodon typus | reverse complement strand
CAAATAAACCTGTTGGACTATAAGCTGGTGTGGTGTGATTTCTGACCTTGTCACAGAGTCAGTGCTGCAGGAGCACCGCACTGTTGGAGGGTCAGTACAAGTGAGCACCACACTGTCAGAGGGTCAGTGCTGAGGGTGCATTGCGCTGTTACAATTTTCAGGGTCAAGGGAGCTCCTCATTCTCTGCACTGTCGGGGGGCTGGGCAGACTGGAGACTCGACCTTGAGGGTTTGAGTGCTGACAGGGCTGCACGTTCAGCGAATCAGCTAATGAGACACTGTTATATGTCTGAGCATCAGTACTGAGGGACTGCTAGGTACGTGGGGCTTGGGTGGTCATTGTTGAGGTTCTGGTGTACTGGTGCTAGAATGTGACCCTCCTTTACACCTTGAAATGTTGACCCTGTTTCTCTGCCTGCAGGTATAGCCAGTGTTATGAGATGGTTGTGTTGACAGTACTCCTATTGCCTGTTCAGGTGGCTGTAACATATCACTAAAGAAGAGCCAGGAAGTTCATCCCACTGCCCTCTGGCCAGTATTTATGCTTCAGTAAGCATAATTTAAAGCAGGTCACCTGCTTGTTATCTCACGGCTCTCCTCGTGGTCATACTGTGTGCCCTTTGGGTACTTTACATCTTACATGACATTTGTGATTAGACTGCAATGTTACTTTAATACTTTTAATCACTTTTGGGGCGTGGCCCACACCGGCTGGATCAGCATTTTTTAAATTGCCTGTCTCTAGTTGCCCTTCAGAAGGAAGGTGGTGGTGAGCTGCATTCTTGAACCGCTGCAGTCCACATGCTGAGGGTTGACCCACAATCCCATTAGGAGGAAATTCCAGGATCTTGACCCAGTGACAACAGTAGCAACAGTATGTTTCCAAGTTAGGATGATGAGTGGCTTGGAGGGCTACTTGCAGGTGGTGGTGTTCCCATGTATCTGCTGCCCTTGTGTCCTTCTAGATGGAAGTGGTTGTGGGTTTGGAAGGCGATGTCTAAGGATCTTTGGTGAATTTTTGCAGTGCATCTTGTAGATAGAACACACGGCTGCTACTGACTGTCGGTGGTGGAGTGAGTGGATGCTTGTGGATGTGGTGCCAATCAAGTGGGCTGCTTTGTCCTGGATGGTGTCAAGCTTCTCGAGTGTTGTTGGCGCTGTACCCATCTAGGCAAGTGGGTAGTGTTTCATTATGCTTCTAACTTATGCCTTGTTGATGGTGGACAGACTTTGGGGAGTTAGGAGGCGAGTTACTCACTACAGTGTTCTTAGCCTCTGACCTGCTCTTGTAGCTACTGTGTTTATGTGGCAAGTCCTGTTGAGTTTCTGGTCAATGGTGGCCCCCAGGATATTGATACTGGGGTATTCAGTGATGGAAACACCTTTGAATGTCTAGGAGCTGTGGTTAGATATTCTGTAATAAGAGACAATCATTGCCTGGCATTTGTGTGGCATGAATGTTGTTTGCCATTTGTCAGTTCAAGCCTGGATGTTGTCCAGATCTTGTTGCGTTAGAACACCGATCGCTTCAGTATCTGAGGGGTTGCAGTTAGTGATGAACATTATGCAATCATCGACGAACATCCCCACTTCTTATGGTGGAGAGAAGGTCTTATAGTACTTTTAAATATCGAGAGATCAAGAAAGACACTGCCAATGGAAGTTTTTCTTCATTTCTACGCAGTCATGTTTATTGACAACTGCCTTGTTGATTGTGGTTCCACCCTGACACTGGCTAACCTTTGAACCCCTCATTTGAAACTAGGAGCAGGAATAGGCTTTTCGGTCTCTTGAGTGTCCTTCAACATTTGATAAGATCACAGTTGATCTGATTGTAACCTCAGATCTACAATCCCTTGTCCCCCTCATTATCTTTCACCCCTTTGCTTAACAAGAATTTACTGACCCCTGCCTTAAAAATATTCGAGCATTCTGCTTCCACTGTCTTTTCGGGAAGAGTTCCAAAGAATTACCTCAGGAGTAATTGAAATGAGCAACTCTTGATTTTTAAACAGTGGTCCATATTCTCCCACTGGAGAAATATTCTGTCCACATCTACCATGTAAAGTCCCCACAGAATCTTGTATGTTTCAATCAATCCACCTCTTGCTTTTTTAAACTTCAGCAGATAAAATTTGAGCTTGTATAAGCTCTCCTCATAAGATAACCTATGCATTCCAGGTATTGGTCTGATAAACTGTCTCTAAACTGCTTCAAGTGCATTTACATCTATCCTTAAATAGGATGACCAATGCTGTGTACACAGTACTACAGATGTGGTCTCACCATGCCCTGTATAACTGAAGCATACCTTCCTACTTTTGTATTTGATTCCCCTCTTAATAAATGATAACATTATGTTGGTTTTCTAATTACTTGCTGTAAGTGCATACCAAACTTTAGTGATTTGTAGATTTGGACCCAGATCCCTCAGTGTCTCAGACTCTGCAATCACTCACTAATGAGATAAGATGCTATTTTTAAAAATTCCCCCTGTTATGCCTTATTAATGACTGTGTTTCTAATCCTGACACCACCATCCCCCAAATCCTCCCCCACCCCCTGAAAACAAAGAAAGCAGCTTTTATCTGTTACTTAAGACCTTATCAACATATTGCTGGAAGTTCCATCACATGATTACCCACCCAGTCAAACAGCCTTTTTTACACATTTCCGCTGTTTTTATAAGTAATACGTGAGGAAAATGGGAATGAAATAATCTTTATGAATACTTGTGTTCCTTTTGAAATGCCAAAGGAAAACGTGTGACTCATCTGGCATATGTAGGAGGGTTTGCAGACCTGGTCGCTTCACTGTGATTTTGCCCAGATTGCTTCTGCTCAACATTTCCAGTCTTTGCAAAGTGATTCACTTTGAGTTATGGACTTCAGCAAAATATTTGCTGCAAGATTTCCTGCGAAGAGTCGAATAGTTGCCAGTGCAGGACTTGTGTTCCCTGAATACTGAATGGCCTGGACAGAGTGGATGTTGGGAAGATGCTTCCATTGATAGGAGCGACTAGGACCTGAGGGCACAGCCTTAGAGTAAAGGGAAGACCTCTTAGAACGGAGATAAAGAGAAATTTCTTCAGCCAGAGAGTGGTGAACCTATGGAATTCACTGCCACAGAAGGCTGTGGAGGCCAGGTCATTGAATACATTTAAGACTGAGATAGATAGGTTCTTGATGATCAAGGGTTACGGGGAGAAAGCGAGAGAATGGGGTTGAGGAGCTTATTAGCCATAATTGAATGGCGGAGCAGACTTGATGGGCCAAATGGCCTAATTTCTGCTCCCATGTCTTATGGTCTTATAACTGGGCGTATATTTTACTGTTGTGTAATGAAATAGTGGTTATTTTAGTCAGATCCTCGAATGGGATTCTAGCACCTTAACTGTTTAAAAACATTGTCTAATGTTTAATGCAGCCCCACTGACTAGGAAGATTAGGGATTTATTGCAGAACTAAGTTTGCTGATCTCAGTTATGCAGTGTTCTCTTAACGCTACATCTGAGATCAGACAGCTCGACTTGTGCCAGCAATCAAACCAACTCTGCTGGGCTTGGTTTCAAAGTAGAGAATGAATCTCAGTCAGATTCAATTGCTTAAAGATTAGCAGTGACCTGGTTAAGATCTATGAAGTACTGAAAAGACTTGATAGCATATTGATAGATTATTCCTGTTTGACAGATTGGGGAGGATCATGATATACAAATTTAAACTCTAAGAATTTTGAAAGTTAGGCATTTCTTCCAGAGGATAGTGAGCTGTTGCAATACTTTGCAGTTCAGCGTGCTTACTTCTGACTCTCTGCAATGCCTTCAGGATGGAACTGCGCAGAAAGCACATCATAAAGAAGGTAACTTTATAGAATACACAGGGTCCTTTTGCTGTCCTGTACTAGCTTTGCCTACCTGTGGAGCTTGGAGAGGATTTTCTGGCCATCCTGGTGTGGGCCAGGCTTAATTGGCTAGTTGTTCGTTTGCTGTCTTGTTACATTTGTGTGGTGTCATAATACTGGCTTCATTGCTGCTGTGTCATGGCAGAAAACATACTGTTTCCATCTTTAAAATTTATTTAGTGAATATTGCTGAAAAATATAGATGTTGAACAAGAAGTGTACTCACTGACTGAGATATTTCCTTGTAGTGAGATGCTGCCAACATTTCACTCGAGGATCAAGCATGAATAAGGGCCGCTTCTGCAAAAGTACTGAAGGTGCCAGTAAAACTGTACCCAAGTATAGTTAGGGTTGGATAAAACTCAAAAATAAAACAAGCTGTCAAATTAAACATAGGGCACAATGATGAACGAATTCATTTTGAGAAAGTAGTTAAATTTTTTCAAAGGTTATACGGTCATCAGTGTTTTAGTATTATAAAATTATGAATTCTTGATAGGTTAGATACAGAGAAGTTAGATACTCTGTTCCAGATTCGCCCAATGAGTAGGCACAATCTTAAAGTTAGGCTCAAAAATAGAAGTTGCTGGAAAAGCTCAGCAGGTCTGGCAGCATCAATGAAGAAAAAATGAGAGTTAACGTTTCGTGTCCGGTGACCCTTCCTCTGAACCTCTGCAACTTCTATTTTTGTTCCTGATTTACAGCATCCACAGTTCTTTCGGCTTTCTTAGTTAAGCTGTTCTGAAATAAAATCAGGGAACATATTTTCACATTGCTGAAAGAAGCTTGAGGTCAGAGGTTTTCACTTTGCACTTATCATGACTGAAACACAAGCAAACCAACTTTAGAAAGGAAAGAACAATGCATACAGCAAATCATAGTCCAACCATTCTCTGTCTGGGCATGAAAAAACACTGGAGGATGAAATAAGGGAAAATCCAAAGCTATTTTATAGGTATATTAGGGGCAAGAGGATAAGCAGGGAAAGTGTAGGGCCCATTAGAGATAAAAGTGGCATTCTGTGTGTCAAGTCAGAAGACGCATGTGAGGTTTTGAATGGGTACTTTGCATCCTCATTCACTATGGCAAAGCACAGCGAGGGTATAGAAATCAGGGAGGAGGTCTGTGATAAACTTGAAAACAAAGCACAGAGAGGGAGGAAGTATCAGTGTTTTTAACAGGCTTAAAGTTGGATAAATCCCCAGGCTATGAAAAGATGTATTTCGGGCTGCAGGCAGAGGCAAGGAAGGAGATTCTGGAGGCCGTAACATTAATTTTTAAATCTCTAATGGCAATGAGAGAATTATCAGGACGATTCAAGAAGGGAAGGGATAAACCAGGAAACCATAGGCCAGTGAGACTAACATCAGTGATAGGGAAACTTCTGGGGGAGAAAAATGAGAGAGATGTATTAATCAAGGGTAGTCAGCATGGTTTTGTTAAGGAGGAGATAGTGTCTAACAAACTTGATTGAATTTTTCGAGGAAGTGACTAGGTGTGAAGATAAGGGTGGTGCAGTTGATGCAGTCTATGCGGACTTCAGTAAAACTTCTAAGAAGGTGTCATGTGGGACACTGATCAAGAAGGTAAGGGCTCATGGGATCCAGGACAGTTTGACAAATTGGATATAAATTTGGCATGGTAGCAGGACGCAGAGGGTACAAGTGAAAGGTTGTTTTTGTGACTGGAAGCCTGAGTCTATTGGCTTACTGCATAGGTCAGTGTTTATCATGTTTATCAGATAAAGTTTAATATCCTGAGAAGTGTGAATTCATGCATTTCAGGAGGACTAACAAAACAAGGGCGTACATGATGAACGAGTGTGCCTGGGAAGTAGTGTGGATCAGCAGCACCTTAGTGTGCATGTCCAAGCATAGTGTGCAGTCACCGAGCAGAGTTTGATAGCCAAGTTCAGTACCCTAGGACGGCCTCAACTGGGATCTTGGATTCATGTTGCACTACAGGTGACCCCACCCCACAATTCACTCTCATGCACACTAATGCGCGTACATCAACACACACTCACACACTCACACACACACATCTTCTCTCACACACGCTCTCTCCCCTTCACATAAATACACACATGCTGTCTCTGCGGGCACACGCTCTGTCTCTCTTCCCCCCCACCCCGCTCGCGCGGGCGCGCACTATGTCTCTCTCTCGCCCGGGCGCGCTCTTTGTCTCTCTCCCCCTCGCTCGCCCGGGCGCGCACTCTGTCTCTTTCTCTCGCTGCCACCCACATTTGTGTTTTCAAATAAACCTGTTGGACTATAACCTGGTGTTGTGTGATTTGTGACATGTGTCCTTGATGTTGCCTGGTTTGGAATGTTTAGCTTTGTAGAGAGGTTAGATAGGCTGGAGTTGTTCTCTTTAGAGCAGAGAAGTCTGAAGGGGCCATCTAATTGAGGTCTACAAAATTGAGGGACATCGTTAGCTTAGGTGGGAGACTTTTCCCCTTAGTGGAAAGGTCAATAACTACAGTGCATAGAGGTTTAGAGGGGATTAAAAAAAATCCTTTCACCTTGAAGGTGCTGCATATCTGGAGCTCAATACTTGAAAGGGTGGTAGAGGAGGAGCCATCACATCACTAAACACAGTAGCATACAAGGCTACAGGTCAAATGCTAGGAAATGGAATGAGAGAAGAAAGCTGCTTGATGACTGACATGGGAACAGTAGACCAATGGGCCTCATTCTGTGCATTAATATTTGGCTCTAAAGTGTTGTTCCCTTTCTGAAGTTGGCTTTCTTGTTTTTCAGCCCTAATGAGTGCAAGATGACATGCTGTTTATCAACGTTTAAGTTGTACTACCGTCAATTGTTTGGGAACACTTTTTCAACTGTGGATATCTCATTTCATTGGATGGTGGATGAATTGAAATGTTCAAGACTGAGATGGATTTTTTTTTAATTAAGTAAGAGATGTGAATCAAAGGCAAGTAAGTAGAATTGAGGTACAGATCAGCTTTTAGTAGTGGAACAGGCTCAAGTGGCTAAATGGCCTACTCCTACTTCAGTGTTTGCTACTGTTCAACTGTGTATGCTTGGAGTTAATGATTTCTGAAGATTTCAAGTAAAGGTTTCAAACTGTTGTTTTTAGCGATCTTCCAGTCTGTTGGTCTTAATGAGACCGGGCATTTCAACTTTTTGGCTTGCAGCTGGCTGCACAAGAGCACTAGTACTTGTAATGCAATATAAATGCCTTTAATTGCTTACATGACGTTCCGTGAGTGACAAAAACAAAATCATTGCCAACTACTTGAGTCAAAAGTGAATTATCCAATAATTTGAATTAAACAGTTAAATAGAGTGGGAATTTAATGCTAAGAAAAGATTGCTCAAATGGTTTCAATGAAGACACTAGGGATGCAAATCATTGCAACCTGGAGCATAGGTGTCCATATGGCCCATCATGCTGATACTGGCTATTTGAAAATGCTGCTGGTGCTTAGTCCCATGTTCTTACTTTGTGTCAGTGACCATCATCTCGCCTGATCCTCACTTGTCCATGTTACTGTTCTTTAATGTTGGTGGTGGAAGTCAATTCTATAAATAAATTTAAAGATGCGTGAGATTGACAAGTGAGGATCAGGCACATACGTAATTATGAACAAAGAGTAGGGACTTGGGTCCAAGGGCCAATGCTATTGTCAAACAGCCTATAGGCATGATGGGCCACATGGACAACTCCTGTGCTACAGGCTGCAATGAGATTCATCCAGTGTCTTAACTCCACTACTTGATCATTTTTTTATCTTAGCATTAAATTTCAACTCTCTTCTCACTGCTTAATTCAAATGATTGGGTAATTCACTTCTGGTTCTCTGTCACTGGCCTTGGCAATGATTTTAGTTCTTTTGTTTTAGAGAAGGAAATCTGCTGTTCTTACCCAGTATAGCCTACATGTGACTCCATACCCATAGCAAAGTTGTTGACTCTTAACTGCCTTCTGAAATGGCCAAGGGTGTCGATCAGCAGACGGGCAATAAGTGTAGCTTTGCCAGTAACTCTCAAGTCCCCTGTGAGAATTTTTTTTAACAGATGTCATTGACCTAGTAATCCATTGGTCCAGGATAAAAACATGCATTCAGATCCTACCATGAAATTTAAATTCAATTGAAAAGTCTGGAATTGAAAGCTAACTTTAGTAGCAGTGATCATAGAGTGGTCATCAATTGTCATGTGAGCCCACCTTGTTCACTAATCCTTTTTGGAAAGAAGCTCCGCCAACCTTACCTGATTGGTAACTTGTTGACCTATAACTACCCTGTGAAATACATGAGTAAGCCACTCAGTCCAAGATCAGTTAGGGATGGGCAACACATGCTGGGTTTTCTTTACTCACATCCCATGAAAGAATTTTTAAAAAAATCAAAATCCAATCTTTCTTCTCTAATGTTTCTACAACAAACCAATCTCTATACATGTATTGCCTCTCAATTGTTAAATAGATTGTTTTGATTTATTATTTACAAAGGTGTCCAAATTTGCTGTTGACACAAAATTAGGCAGCATTGTAGACTATGTAAATGATAGTCTATTGATATCTCTTTGTAATTTTATGTTGACTGAATGAGCAAATAGAGTTCAGAGTGAGCAAGTGTGAATTTGCCCATTTTGGACCAAAAATGATAGGTCAGGGTACTTTCTAGAAGGTATGAAGTTAAATACATCAGGTGCAGGTGCATAGATCTTTAAAATGCCATGAACAAGTGCAGAAAACAATCAAGAAAGCTAATGTAATTCTGGCCTTTATGTATAAAAAGACTGGAGTACAAGGATACAGAAGTTATGCTATAATTATGCAAAACACTTTGAGCACTGAGCAGATCTCGGCACCACACCTTAGGAAGGACTTATTGGCCTTGGAGGAAGAACAATATAAGTTTACAAGAATGATACTGCACTTCAGGAGTTAAGTTATGAGGAGATATTACACAAATTCAGCCTGTTTTCTCTAGAACTTAAAAGGTTAAGGGGTGACCGTATCAAGTTCTTTGAGGTAGTAACAGGAAAAGGCAGGTTAGCTAAAGATAAACTGTTTCCACTGTTTGGATATTCTAGATCTAGGAAGCATAGTTTGAGAATTAGAGCCAGATCATTCAAGAGAAATGTTAGGAAGCAATTATACACACAAAGGGCTGTAGATGTTTGAAACTCTTTTTCACAAACAACAGTAAATGCTGAATCAGTTGTTAATTCTAAGTCTGAGTTAGATCATTTTTTGTGAAGCAGAGGTATAAAGAGATATAGCCAAAGGTAGCTATATGGAGTTAGACCACACATCAGCCACGAACTCAACAAATGGTGGAACAGGCTCAAGGGGCTAAATGGCCTACTGTTCCTGTGTGTGTGCCATTTTTTTAATAGATCAATGTAAATTATTTTTAAGAACAGTTATTGACTCATTTATAGAGTTTGAACAATGATTTCACAAGCAGCTCAGTGCTAGTCTTTTTGCACCAGCCAAATAGGTGAAGATAAGTCTTTCCTCAGGCTCACTGATGACTGTTGGTGTGGGGCCAGCATAATTAATAAAATGGCCCATCAGACTGGGAGTCTTGGTTTTAATTATTTTCTCCAAGTGCTTGTATGCATGGTTCAATGATAAGCGTGAGGGTTTCCTTTAACACCTAAATGTATGCTTTGAGGAAATAGCAAATAAGCTTTCATTTTAAATCTTTGCCTTTCATGACATTGTGACTTTGTAAAATTTTTACAATCGAAGATGTTTGAAAATGTTTTTGCCATTGCAGCATTTAGCAAGTTGGCCCATCAGCTATGAGAAACAGATGTGTTACTTTTGTCACTTCTACACTCTTCTATTCCAGCATGTGTCTGGCCAGCCTCCCATCTTGGGCACAGTCCTGTGAACCATGTTAGGTGTTTTTATTACATTAAAGGTATTATACAACGGCATGTTATTGTTATTGAACCATATGAACCTGACGAAATGCTTGCTGAGATAGCATTGGTTAATTCAGTTGCTTGGCGAAACCGTATTTGCAGCAACGTGGAACTTGAAAGTACCATCAGAACTTGAATGTAAGTGTTTGAACGATGTAATCTTGATCTCATTGTTATCAATGTTACTCATGAATATCATACTGTAGAAAGCAAGAATTGATTGGCAAAATTGCTTGATGCTTTAGATAGCCACTGCAGCTTCCCAGACTACTTTTATACTGATAGAGCACCTGGCTAACCAAGCAAACTGCATGATGCAAATGACTGGATTTCACCTGGCCTGTTTTGTGTAGTATTTGTTCTTGCAGAATGTTGAAAGTCTCTGCATTAATAAGTCCTGTATTTTGCAAGTTAATGTTGAAACCGGTTAAAACCTGACGTAGTACCATGGGTTTGATTCTTGTAACATTGTTTCAGATACTGGGCTTGAAAATGCATGTGTATGAACTATGGCTCAGTGACGTTTGCCCATTGGAGTCGGAGGTTGTGGGTCACACCTCACCTTAGAATCTAGAACACAAGTCTGGGCTGCCCTGTACTATTGGAGGATTTTACTGTCCAACCTCTTATGTGAATATAAAAGATCCCATGGTGCTATTCCAAGGAAGAGCAGGGGATTATCCCTAGTGGTAATATTTATTCCTTAATCAAAATCACTTAAAAGAATATATCTGCTCATTATTGCATTGGCATACGTGGAAGCAAATTGTGTCTATAATTAACTGTTGCGTTTCCTACACCACAACAGTGACCGCATTTCAAATTATATTTCACAGACCCTGAAGTGTTTTGGGGTGTCCCAAGGTTGTGAAAGGCACTATATTTATGCAGCTTTTATTGGATTCTTCTTGTCTACCTGTTCTCAGCATGCAAAGTTCAATGTGATAACTAATGAGCTAGATGGCCAAGTTGTGCACTTGTGCCTTGTTTTAAAAAAATTGTATGAGATCAACAGAGGCACTTAGATTTCCACATGCCAAACGCTGAAATGCAAATTCAAACTAGAGTTTATTGTAACTTTTTGATCTTCTGATTTTTATGATCAATTTAAACACAATACTAAAGTGTATAATAAAAGATATTGCAATTAAATTTCTAATTGGTTTATAGATGAAGCACTTGTTTTACATTTTTCTGCAGTGCTATTAGGGAAGTGAGAAGGATTTTGTTTTGCCCTAATTTTATTTCTGTCACCCTTTTCTTTATTTGTTCATGTGATGTGGACATTACTGGCTAGGCCAGCATTTATTGCCCATCCCTAATTGCCCAGCAGGCAGTTGAGAGTCAAACACATTGCTGTGAGCTTGGAGTCACACGTAGGCCAGACAAGGTAAGGATCGCAGATTTCCTTCCCTGACGGAGTTTAGCAGAGGCTCATCAAGTCTGCACTGACCTATCTACGCTAACCCATTTTCCTGCACGAGGCCCATGGCCTTGAACGTTATGATATTTCAAGTACTCTTCCATTTACTTTTTAAAGGCAGTGAGGTTCCCTGCCTCTACTACCCGCCTAGGCGGTGCATACCACTCACTGGGTGAAAAAGGTTTTCCTCAAATTCCTTCTAAACTCTTGCCCTTTAATGAGGGAGCATAATTTTAAAGTATTGACCTTTCAGCTAAGAGGAACAGCTGCTTCCTGTTCACCTTATCCATGCCGCTCATAATCTTATGTACCTCAATCAGGTCTCCTCTCAGCCCTCTCTGCGCTGAAGGAAACAACCCAAGCCGATCCAGCATCTCATCATAGCTGAAGTGTTCTAACCCATGCAACACTCTGGTGAATCTACTCTGCACCCCCTCCAGTGCAACCACATTCCTTCTATAATGTTGACAACCAGAATCGCATGCAGTACTCCAGCTATGGCCTAATCAATGTTTCACATATATCGTGACCAATAAGAGATCCAGCACTCACCCCTGTGGTATGCAGTGGACAGCAGCCTCCAGTCACAGTCAACCTCCTATCTCAATCCTCTGTTTCTGATAACTAAACCAATCTTGGATCTATTTTAGACAACAAGGTGCAGGGCTGGATGAACACAGCAGGCCAAGCAGCATCATAGGAGCAGAGAGGCTGACGTTTCGGGCCTAGACCCTTCATCAGAAAAGGGGGAGGGGAAGGGGGTTCTGAAATAAATAGGGAGAGAGTGGGAGGCGGATAGAAGAGGGATAGAGGAGAGGATAGGTGGGGAGGAAACAAACAGGTCAAAGAGGCGGGGATGGAGCCAGTAAAGGTGAGTGTAGGTAGGGAGTTAGGAAGGGGATAGGTCAGTCCAGGGAGGACGGACAGGTCAAGGGGGCGGGATGAGGTTGGTCGGTAGGAGA